>NC_081418.1:327933-627933 GCF_949786415.1 Peromyscus eremicus
CTATACTGGCTGACTTCATTGAAGAGAAGGGAGTAGACTGGAACAAGAGAGAAAAAGGAAAGGTGGGCAGGGAAGAGTGTAGTCTGCTTCCCTTGGCAGCAACCAAGGAGAAGTCTCAAGATGCTAAAACTGGTGGTTGCCACACAGCTGCTGTGAGGGTCTGTTGATTCTACCTCTTTCCTTTTTTTTTTTTTTTTTTTTTTTTGATGCAGGCCAGAGCACAAGTATGCTTTTTCTGATACTTTGGGCTTCCTTATTCTTTCTCTGAGCATCCCCCCCCCCCCCCTTGTTTTTGCCATGTGGCTGACCTCCATGCCTGACTCAGGGCATGGCTTTCTCTATTCCTCTTCTCCATCTCCCTCCTCTGGACAGCTGCTGAGATCTACAGCTTGCCTTCTTTGGAGTTTTTCTTTTAAACTTTAATAAAATTGTCCTTTTAAGAAAAAGAAAAATGCAAACCCTTGTTTTAATTAGGAACCTCCTAGAACCAGATACCATAAATAGAGATAAGAAAAGGTATCTATGGGAGGCCTTGGCTCACTTGATTATAGCTATCTGCATGCTAGAGAACCAGAGAAGCCATTGTTCTAACTGTCAGTCTGGGGCTAGACATACAAGAACCTAGGGTCTGCTGGTGCAAGTCATGAAGTCCAGGAACAGAAGAAAAATAGTGTCCCAGGTCTCAGGGAAAGGCAGCTCCTTTGCCTTTCTTTTGCTTTTTGCTCTGTTCAAGGCATGTCTGCATTAAGAGTGAGTCTTGCCCACTGAGTCCTCTGACTCACATGCCATGCTCTTCCAGAACCACCATCACTGGCACTAGTAGGATGGCCCAGTTAATTGGTCTGATCAAAAACAAAGTCCCCTGGGTTTCCCTTTCAATAGTGGTGGGACAGGCTCAGCTGAAACGTGAGGAAAAAAATGGTTACCAGTTTGCTGGCCAAGTATCCTAGTTTTGTTTCTGTTCATTTGATAAAGCACCATGACCAGAAGCAACCTGGGGCGAAAAGGATGTATTTGGCTCACACAACTCCATCACACTCCATCATTGAGGGAAGTCAGGACGGGAACTCAAGCAGGAGCAGATAGAGGAAGTGGATGAAAGCTGCTTATGGGCTTGCTTCCTCTGGCTTGCTCAGCTACCTTCCTTAGACAACCTAAGACCACCTGTTCAGGTATAGCACTACCCACCGTGGGCTAGACCCTCCTACATCAACCAGAAATCAGGAATATGATTTCTGCAGACACTGCAGGCCAGTCTGATGGAAGCAATTCCTTAGTCGAGGTTACCTTCTCCCAGTTGACTCACTAATTTGTATCAAGTTAACAAAAACTAATTGGTACACCAAGTCAAGCTGATAGCCTCAATCAGCCATCATAGAAAGAAAAAGAATGTTCCCGCTCTTCTTTCTTATTCCTCTCAGTATCTGGAACTTGGCTGGTTCCAAGAAAAAGTAAATTTAGCAGAACATTTGACAAAGCCATTCATGAAACCCTGTAGCCCTGGAAGGGACACACACTACTAGAAAAGAGTTAAGCATTTGGACCTATAACATGGACACATCTAGTACCAAGAACTTCTTAGGGGATGAGGCTGTCTTATTTCCTTGTCCCTGTATTTCCAGCATTTTTAATGACTAACTTGAATAAAGAAATGAATTGACTATATTCCTAAATGGTCTTACATTTGTAAATAATGTAAGATGAAGTTAATGTTAGTAATAGAAAAAATAAGAAGTGCCTTTCGGCATTGAATGTAAATTCTCATAGACATGCCGAGCAGTCAGATGTTCAGGCAGTAACACATGCCATTGCCATAATACTGGGGAATCTGAAGCAGGAAGTTTGTTAATTAAAGGCTCCTGAGTGGGGGGCCATCTCACCCACTTTTCCATAGGGTATTCTTGAGCAGGATCAGCAGGAAATACTAGATAGAAATATAGCTAGAGCGCCGGGCGGTGGTGGCGCACGCCTTTAATCCCAGCACTCGGGAGGCAGAGGCAGGCAGATCTCTGTGAGTTCGAGGCCAGCCTGGGCTACCAAGTGAGTCCCAGGAAAGGCGCAAAGCTACACAGAGAAACCCTGTCTCGAAAAAAAAGAAAAAAGAAAAAAAAAAAAAAAAAAGAAATATAGCTAGAGAGAGAGAAACAAACATAGACTAGCCTCGGGAGAACCTAGGTCCTTATCCATCGGGCTCTGATTGCCTCTGCCAAAGGGTTTTTAAAGGAATACCAAGGGGCTGAGCAAAAAACCTCCCCCCAGGCACAGCCAAGTGCAGACCCTTCCAACCACCTGGCAACCTTACCCATGGTCACATCATCCCCTTATGCAGCTCTGCTGTGTCAGGCAAACTCAGATCTCACAAGGAAACCTCTGTGGGCTCCCACACCTGAGCTATATAGCAACATTCTAGAGAGATGGCCCAGTAGTCAAGAAAGATTGTTACGCTTCCAGGCAACCTGAGTTCAGTTCCCACCATACATCTGCCTGCAACTTAAGCTCCAGGGGTTTCCAGTGCCTTTTGGCCTCCATAGGTATCCACACAAACACATACTTACTTACACACAGATATACATACATAAATAAAATGAAATACATAAATAAAAATGAAAACTTTTTTTAATCATGAAAAGAAAAATTAGTTCGATGGTAGCTTATAAAATATCAAGGGTCACAAAGGCTGTGCATGGTGGCACACACCTTTAATTCTAACACTCAGGAAGCAGAGTTAGTATGATCACTGTGAGTTTGAGGCCAACCAGGGGTATATAGTGAGACCTTGTCTCCAAAAAGGAAAAAAAAAATATTAAGAGCCAGCAAGATGGGTAAAATGCACTTGCTGTATGACACCCAAGTTTGGCGACCTGTGTTAAGTCCCTAGAACACATGTGCAGTCAGGGAAAGGACCAACTCCACAGTGTTGTCCTCTGACCTCCAGATGTGCACCCTGTCTTCCACATGTGCTCAGTGCCTACTCAGCTCTGCTCGCGCTCGCTCTCGTGCTCGCGCTCTCTCTCTCTCTCTCTCTCTCTCTCTCTCTCTCTCTCTCTCTCGCTCTCGCTCTCGCTCTCGCTCTCGCTCTCGCTCTCGCTCTCGCTCTCGCTCTCGCTCTCTCGCACTCTCTCTTTCTCACACACAAACACACACTCACTGACACACAATTAATAAAATGAAAAAGTCTTTAACAAAAAAAGTATCTGGGCTGGGTGTCGTGGCCCATGGCTTCAGGGAAGCAAAGGCAGGTGGTTTTCTAAGTTTGCAACCAGGCTGGTCTACAGAGCTAGATCCAGGACAGTCAGGACTACACAGGGAAACCCTCTTTAAATAAATAAATAGAAAAACAACAACAAAAATAAAGTATCTGGAGTGCCTTTTGAATCCTCTTACTCTGGGGCAGATAAAACCAAAAATGTCAGAGGAGACAGAGTTGAAAGAACCAAAATCACATGAAAGGACTTATAGCTCCAATGCTTATGGATGTATGTAAGGACAGCTATTCTACATCAGCAGAGCCTGTAAGAAAACAGAACCTGTTTGCAGTGGGAGGAACTTTCTAATATTATGGCTTGTGTAATAGTCCCCACAGATGACACGTAAGGGAACATTAGAGAGCCATCTCCTGTGAGCTGAGGTGGACCAGATAGTTTCTAGGGTCTCCTGTTTTTAAACATTTAGAGTCACCATATATAAATTGTATTTAGAAACTTCATGTAAGTTTTTTGAAGTTAGCTTGGGATCTTTATGCCACAAGCCCCATAGCTGATTACAAAAATAAAGCCACAGGGTGACAGCACTGAAGCTGGAGGTCGGCACCTTTTAGGCCTGGTGGCTGAGTCGCAGAGGTGTTATAGTTAACTAACTTTATTAGGACAGTCTGACTGGACCTATATGTTATGCCATTTTTACTACAGTTCAAGTTAACGTGCTGACAGACTGCATTCCAATTAACTGTTTGTGTTTTGTATCAGTTAGTGAAGCCTACAGGGAAATGCTCACCGCAGACAATCTTGATATTGACAACATGAGACACACAATTCGAGATTACTCCTTATCAGGTGCCTATCGAAAGATCATTATTCGGCCTCAGAATGTCAGCTGGTAAGTATAGACTGAGGATACGGAAGTGGAGTATTTTATAGAGCCACAAGGTTTTGCTTTGTGTGTGTGTGTGTGTGTTTCTGTACTTAGAATCCAGCATGTAAGTGCTCCATAGCTGTTGACTGTCCTAATCACTGCTGTCACTACTGCCACCTGTTGGTATTTTTCAAGATCAAGAACTTAGTGTTGACTGCAGTCATGCAGTGAAAGTTACGTCTTTTTATATTTTGTTGGCATCCCTGACTTACTAAACAGATACACAGAAAATGAACTTTCTTACCTTTCTCTGTAAAACTTCATTTGATTCTGGAGCTAGAAAGATAACTAAGCAGTTAAGAGCACTGACTCCTCCTCTAGAGGACCAGGGTTCAGTTCCCAGCACCCACATGTCAGTTCTGTAACTCCAGTTCCAGGGGCTCCACACCCTCTTCTAGCACTCACACATGGTGCACAGACACACATTAAGACAAAGCACTCATACATACAAAATAAAATTAGAATTTAAAATATGTATCTATTTTAAAAGATACCTTTGATATTTTTTATTTATTGATTGATTTATTGATTTATTTATTTTTTGGTTTTTTGAGACAGGGTTTCTCTGTGTAGCTTTGTCCCTTTTCCTGGAACTTACTTGGTAGCCCAGGCTGGCCTTGAACTCACAGAGATCCGCCTGACTCTGCCTCCCAAGTGCTGGGATTAAAGGCGTGCGCCACCACCGCCCGGCGATATTTTTTTATTTATTTCCTGAAGCTTTTCTAACTCTAAAATGAAATGCTGAACTAGTTGCCTATTGCCAGGAAATTCTCCTTTCTTCTTTTTTTCCTGGCAATGGGCATGAAGTTGGTAGAGTTGAATTTTACCTTCCATGCTCTGGGGAGCAGTTTCTCTCATAAGAAGGTGATGGCAGTGGTGCCCACTGTGGTGGGAATGTAAATGCCATGGTTACTTGCACTTCACCCATACAAAATGAAGTCCACCATGCTAGAGAAACCTTCCAGGTCATTTCCACCCTCTGATAGCATTTGTCATCTATTATAAAGTAAGGGAAAAGCAGTTGTTATGCATAAAATCTGGCCTGTTCTATTCTGGGGGAGGCTTACTAGTCAAACTGTATGTTTTTTCTTGCTCCACAAATGGGGATAAAGAGCTTTGTGCCATTTGTGAATGTTACATTCATGCTTATCTTTATGTATTTTGAAGGGAAGTCGTTGCATATAATGATCCTAAAATTCCACTTTTCAACACGGATGTGGACAATCTAGAAGGAAAACCACCACCAATTTTTGCTTCTGGTAAATCAGCATGATGTGAAGAGTTTTTCGGGGGGGGGGGGGGGGGGGGGGGACGAGACAAAGAGAGAGACCCGAGAACTTGTGGGAGCCGGTGCTCTTCACTGGACTGAAGAGATCAGATGAGTCCCAGGGATCAAATTCAAGTCATCAGGCTCAGTGGCAGGTACTTTTACTTGATGAGCCATCTTTCCAGCCCTACCTGCTCTGTTATCCTGAATAAAGTTGCCACATCCATCCAGCTGGTTTATACACTCATGTGCTCTCATTTCCATGGTCTCATCCTCTGAGGACCCTTGGGGAGTAGAATCCTAAGGAAAGGGTATAGCTTTGGGGGGAGTCTTGGGATCTTTGGTCAGCCTGCAGCCACCTTTCAGTCTTTGACCATGCACTTCTTTCTTGCCTGATAGAAGGCAAATATAGGGCTCTGAAGATGGACTTTTCTCTTCCTCCATCTACTTACGCCACCATGGCCATTCGAGAAGTGCTAAAAATGGACACCAGCATCAAGAACCAGACCCAGCTGAATACAAACTGGCTGCGATGAGTAGTGCATTCTTCAGAGAGGAGACACAGACAAGTACCTGCTCGATGACCTCCTGTTCTCTTCCTTTTTAATTGCTGACTCATATTTGATTTTTAAAACTTTTATAGTAAAAGATTATTTGTATTTTTTAAGTTTTTATCAGCTTAAAGAAATTTACAATGTTTGTACACATATACAAATCCTGAGGATCCTAATTATAGCTCAGAAGATATAAATTGGTCAGGATATACTTTAGGTGCTTAAATCTTAGTACAGCATCAGCTTTTTGGCTTTATAACAATAAAGGGGACTTTGGTTTAAAGGAGCAGTTTTAGGTTTTGCTGCGCTCCTGAAGTACAAACACCAGGAATTTTTATAAGTCCATGATGGGAATACACAGTGATTCATCTCAAGAGCAAATGCAGCAAACAGATCTTAACTATGGGAATTAGAGTACATACTTAACACACTGTACTCATGTTGGTTCAATGATAACAAAACATCCACAGGTTTATAAACACAACATGGTTTTCATTGTGCAGCTGTGTGTTGGATTCAGATAAGCAGTTATAGACATATTAGTTTGCAGTGGCTTTCCTGTTTGTAGTATCAGCGTCTTTCAGGTGAACCTTTTCCTTGATATAAGTATGTAGTTTTTGTTGGTAAAGGTCTAATTTTGCTCTAGGTGCCTTTTACTTTCAGGACTCTTTCCACTGGACTCAAAAGTAAACAGTGATCAAAAAGAAAATGTGGAAAACTTACAAGGGCTCCTTCTATGCTAACCTGTCACCAGCTCCTCAAGCATTTCCATCATGGGCGCCGCAAAAAAACTTTCTCTGAAAGGATGGATATGCCTTTCCCAAGTTGTGTAACATGACTCTACTAATTTTATTTTCTACTATTTCTAGAAACAAATATTTTTAAGAACTCCTTTCTACTAATTATGTAAATAAATCAAATAAATATTCTAAAACTGAATGCATGTAAAAATCTTGTCCCTCATTAAAGGAAAGCAAGGCACTCAGTGAGTGAAGGGTCCTTGGCAGAGGTGACATAGAAGTGTCTTGATACAGTATGAAATGTAAGAATCATGTGAAATTGTATCCACTGGGGTGACGGATGATATGGCCTGGGTTCATAGTTATCCAGTCCACAGTATCACTCCATGGCCTCCCGGTGTGCTTTCTGGAATGTAAAGAAATGCTTGGAGCAGAGCATGAATGGCATGTGTCCTGGATCTGGCCCTGAAAGCACAAGTGAGAACCAATAATGCATTTAACTCTTTCTTTGTACTGGCCTGTGTCACTGCTAAGACTGCAAATGAGTGAGAAACAGAACTAGTAACAGTTACTTATGAGAAGACTTAGTCTCCTATTGGAAGTGTATGCAGTACTACATGTAAATTGACATTTAAACAAAGAAGCTCAGCTTACAGTCCTCATCTGGGAAATACTTTGAGCCCTCCCTGTGTGAGGAGTTGATTTTCCTGGTCACATCAGCCAGTTTCACCAATTTGTGTATGTCACTTTGTCTTTTTAAAATTACATTTTATTGTATGTATACACATAATTTTTTTATTACACTTTATTTATTGTCTCTCTGTGTGTGCCTATTTGTGTGTTCATGTACACATCTCACAGCATACATGTGGATGTCAGAGAATAATTGCAGGAGTTGGTTATCTCCTTCCATCATGTGAGTCTCAGGTCATCAGTCTTGGCACCAGGCACCTTTACCACTGAGCCACCTCACTGGCTCCCTGTATAGGTATCATTTTAAACATCAACAGAAACAGTAATGATTTGAGGCAGGTTCTTCAAGCTATTTTGAGACTCAAGAACATAATGTTTAGCTCTAGAGATTTGATGTGAAATAAGCTATCCTTAGCATGGAAGTCAGGACACTTCCCTCAATGTTAACAGTAGGAAAAGGATTCTCTGAAGCAAATTTACAAACTGGAACCATTTCCTAATGCAAAAGTAAGGTAAATAAAGCTGAGTGTGGTGGCACACCTGTTGGCCAGCACTGGGGAAGCCGAGGCCAAGTTTACACTTGAGAACAGTGTAAGTGTGTTTCAAAGAGGCAGGACTTGGTGGCCCTCGCCTTTAATCCCAGCACTCTAGGCAGAGACAGGCAAAACTCGGTGAGTTAGAGGCCAGCAAGTTCCAGGCCAGCCATGGCTACATAGGGAGAGTCTCTCACAAAGAAAAGAAAATGGCAATTTTTATTTGGTCAGTCTTAGAGGTTTGGTTTGGTTTGGTTTTCAAATAAACAAATTCTAGCCAAGGTTACCCTGGAACTCACTATTAGCCAAGTCTGACCTTAAACTCAAGAATCCTAGCCAGATTTCCCAAGCACTAAGATTACAGGCATGAGCTACCTACCATGCCTGGCTCCTATGAAATGTTTTATTCATAGTTTCATATTACAGACAACTATAGTATAGTAGTTGCCATTACTAAACACAAACAGGAAACAAAACATCTGGTTCTTACTTCTCTGAGGCTCAGGGAACATTATAGAAGAGAGGCAGAAAGAGTCAGAACCAGAGGATGAGGGAGAAGGTCTACGAAATGCTGTCTTCTGGAAATGGCATGGCCATTACAGCCATCAATCACAACAGCTGTATCTGTCAAGAGCCAATCATACAGTGAGAAAAGGACTCGGGAGGAAGTGGAAGGGTGACCAGAGATTGGTCTATGGGGTAGTGAGAGTAATTGATGCATTTTATATCTGTAGCAAATTGTCAAAGAGCAAATTTAATTCAAATGTTTTAAAACTGGTTGATTTCAGAGTCTTCATGTTTTCATGCAGGTAACCATTACTCTAATGTTTAAAAAAAAAATCCTAGCAGATGTGGTGAGAATATTTGTATTCCATGTACTCGGAGATTAAGGCAAGAGATTGCTTAATTCCAGGAGTTTGGAACCAGCCCAGGTAAAATAGTGAGCAAAACCCCCGCTCAAAAAAAAAAAAAAAAAAAAAAAAACTAAAAATACCTGGTTGATTCCTAAATCAACCAGTGAGTTGGCATCAGCTGCAATAGTACATGTAGTATTTATATTGAAATAGATTGTGTGGCCAATTTGAATGAAAAGGAGCCTGTATGTAAAAACTAAAAGTAAGTTTTCCAAGTGCTACATATAAATGTGATCTGGGTGTCAGGCTATGCTGGTTTGGGGTTTTGTTTTGTCTTGGTATTTTGAAACAGGGTCTCACTAACCTGTGTCCTAGGCTGTTCTTAAACACAGTTTCCTCCTGCCATAACTTTGCAAGTGCTAGAGTAACAGGTGTTTACCACCATGCCTGATTGTGTATGTGCTTTTTATTTATTTTTCTGAGACAGGATATTACTCGAAGCCCTGGTTACACTGGAACTCATGGCAGTCTTCCTGCACTCCCTCACAAGTATTGGGATTATAGGCATGTGTTGCCACACCCAGATTTAGTATGTGCTTTTTTGAAACATGAAAATTAGTTAAGAGAGAGCTGAGGATGTTGCTTAGGTGTAGGGGTCTTGATAACATGCAAGAAGAAAAGCCCCAGGTTCCATTCCTAGCACCACTTAAAACCGGGTAGTATAGGGTAGAGGCAGGCAGATCTTATCTTAGGCTATGTAGTGAGTTCTAAGCCAGCCCAAGCTAGATGAGACCTTGTCTCAAATGAAAATAAAACAAGTCAGGAAAGTGAACCATTTCTTGTTTCAGACATCAGAAGTGAGAGGCAAGCAGAGGACCTCCCAAGCTGTGGGGCTGGCAAGGTAAAAGGCACTTACTGCCAAAGTGGATGACATGAGTTCCATCCCCAGAACCCACATGGTAGAAGGCAAGAACTGCCCTCCATAAGTTGTCTTCCAACCTACACACACACACACACACACACACACACACACACACTTGCTAATTAGTGTAAAAGCTGTAAAGGAAAGAGAATTTGCTTACATAGTGAAGGATAACAAAGCTTTTTTTCTTTATTCAGTGAAATTGCCTTTCTCATGGTGCTACATTCCCATGTGATAGAAGTTTTTGGTTTGTGATTATTAACACTTTGGAAAATCTAATAAGGGAAAATTATAGACTGCCTCCAGAGAAGAAATGAGAGAGTTATACATTGACATTTTTGCAAACTTTCGTATAATTTCAGGTTTTAGTGCATTTGGATCCCCTGCTCTAGGTGGCTGCTTTCCAGATTTTCAATCTTAAGGTACAGATTATTTCCTACAGTCTGGGATGTCTGGCTAGAACTTGAGATTGCATTTCTAACCAATTCTCAGTGGTGTCTGTGCTGCTAGTCTGCACACACCTGAAGTAATGGGCTTGAGACAAACTGGCCTGCATAGTGGCCACTGCCCATATGTAGCTCAACCTGAGCTTACTGAAATGGAACCTTAGTTCCTCAGTCCCATCAGCTACAATTCAACCCTTCACAATCAGATATGTAAGCAGCGATTTCATATTGGATAGCAGTGCCCTAGTTAACAAATCAGTTGGCTAAGACATAGACTTCTACTCAGGGTAGGTCTTACCTGATGACTAAAGGCAAGTACATTGAGTTCCTGTACAGCACTGTGCAAGTGAGATTCAATTGTAATTAGATCCTAGGGCTCAGAATTTCCCACTTGAAATAGATATTACTCAAATCCAAGCGCTCAGGAGGCAGAGGCCGGCGGATCTCTTGAGTTCAATGCCAGCCTGGTCTACATAGTGAGTTCCAGGACAGCCAGGGCTGTTAAACAGAGAAACTCTGTCTCAAAACTAAAAGAGACAGAGACAGAGAGAGCGCTCATTTTAGGAGTCTTCCTTAAATTCACTTTGCTTCCATGCTACTTTTCTGTCTTCCTCTGGGATCACCTCTTATCCCTTCTGTCCACCCTTACTTATCCACTTATCTACTAGACAACTGACGTCCACAGGTTTAGTCAAAACAGGCTTAAAGCTGTGTCACTTCACTTTGTACTGAAAATGTATTCTCCAGAAAGACTTAACTATTGAAATTAAGAACTTCCTCCCTAGCCAGGCATAGTGGAGGCAGAGGTAGTTGCAGGCCAGCCTTGTCTATATAGTACATTCTAGGACAGCCACAGCCAGGGCTACATTGAAAGACCCTGTCTCAAAAACAAAAAAAAAAAACAAAACTTCCTCTTTCACTGTAGTTAGAAGCTGTGAGAATATCTAGACTCTAGACCAGTCGTTCTCAACCTTCCTAATGCTGCAACCTTTCATATAGTTCCTCATGTTATGACCACCCCCAACCATAAAATTACTTTCATTGCTACTTCAGAACTGTAATTTTGCTGTTATGAATCACAATATAAATATCTGATATTTCTGATGGTCTTTTGTGACCACTGTGAAAGATTCTTTTGACTCACAAGGGGGTCAAGACCTACAGGTTGAGAACTGCTGCTTAGAGGGCCCCTACTGTGGTAGTGTCTTGGGAGAATGCAATGCTGACTTTGTGTTGTGACTTTTCCACCTGTGCTAAAAACCCCTGAAAACTCACCAGTATGTAAAAAGAGGACAGAAGAAATTGATTCCTGGTATGCATTTACTTCCTGGTATGCATTTACTGGCCCCGTCAGAAGCATGTTTCTTCAGACCAGCTATCCCCAAGAGAAATGTAATGTGAACCATATGCAGTACTATCCACAGTGCCTTGCATATGTGAACCATATGCAGTACTATCCACATGAAGCCTTGGATGGCAGTGACCTTAGATACTGTGGTGTTTGTTTGTTTGTTTGTTTGTTTGTTTTTCTTTTCCAAACATAAGGCCACAGTTAGATTAGAAATAAGAAAATGGGCCAGGCGGTGGTGGCACATGCCTTTAATCCCAGCACTTGGGAGGTAGAGGCAGGTGGATCTCTCTGAGTTTGAGGACAGACTGGTCTACAAAGCAAGTTTCAGGACAGCCAGAGCTACACAGAGAAACTCTGTCTCGAGAAAAAGAAAAAAAAATAAGAATATGGAACAATTTTAATAATATTACAAGATTTGGATGAATGTATTCTTTCCTCCCACAGTATCTTACTGCATGAACTGGACTTTCAGATAATGGTTGACTACAAATAACTGAAACTGGCACCCAAAGCCAAAGAAGTGGGTCTGTGTAACTAAGAATTTTCCAGTAACAACATGAAAAGTGAAATTAATTGCATGTAATTTACTCAATATATCCAAAATGTCATTTTAACTCGTAACATTTTACATTGTCTTTTTTCTTGTTTTTGTGCTAAGTACTCAAAATCTAGTTATGGTTAAAGTGCATGCTGGGGTGGGGAAACAATTCAGTGAATAAAAGGCTGACTATGCCGAGTGAGGCCTAGAGTTCACGTCCCCAGAACACATGTAAAAGCCAGGCAGTTGTGGCAGCTGCATATAATCCCAGCACTCGGGGAGACAGACAGGATTCCCAAGGCAAGCTGGGCAACTAGATTAGTCAGACCTAGTGAGCTCCAGGTTCAGCAAGAGCAACTGATGAAAACACCTAACGTGGACTTTGGCTTCCAGTCGCACGTGCACGGAGGTTGCACCCACCCTCATGTAAACACAGACACATGCAAGACAAACAACAACAAAACAATAGATCTTAATTTGGGCTCACCATATTTCCAGTGCTCATTAGCACATTTGGCTAATGGCTGCCATATTTGCTTGGCAACTCAGAAAGATCACTTGTTCTTTGTCACATCATCAGTGTAAAGGTAAATTATCTTGGATATTAAAGTTTAATTTGAGGTCTGGAGAGATAGCACAGTGGTTAAGAGCACTGACTGCTCTTCCAGAGGATCTAGGTTTAATTCCCAGCACTCACACAGCAGCTCACAACTGTTTAACCACAGTTCCAGGGGATCCAACACCCTCACACAGGCCCTCATACATGCAGGCAAAACACCAATGCACATAAAATATAAATAAATCATTAAAAAATAAAGTTTAATTTGTAAAACTTAGAATATATAGGTTGGAAGTAAGGTGAGGCTATTTGTGGGGTTTTGTTTGTTTTGTTTTAAACCTGGGTCTCATTATGTAGGCCCTAGTGTCTGGAACACACACTGTAGTAGCCTCAAACTCAAAGAGAACTACCTTCTCTGTTTTCTGAGTGCTTGAGGTTACAGGTTTGAGCCACCACACCAGGCCTAAAACTTTTTAAACAATTGGGGGGGGGGTGTAGGTGTAAACATGTGTATGGGTGTGGAGGGCAAAGAACTTTTGGGAGTCAGTTCTCTCCTTCAGTTGTGTAGGACTCAGGGATCAAACCCTGGTTATCTGGCTTGGCATCAAGGGCCCTTGCCCACTGAGCCATGAATGTGATTTCTTTAATCTGTGTACGCATACATTTATGTATGATGTGTGTGTTCACATTTGTGTGTGTGTGAATGATGACTTGTGTGGAGGTCAGAGGACAACCTTGGGAGTTGGTGATCACCTTCTACTGGTTTTGCTGCTATGTATCACAGGCTAGCAGGTCCATAAGCTTCCAGGGTCCAAGTTTCAAATTTATTCAGATCGGGGTTGTCTTGCACCATATGCCTCATCCAGGTTTACGAGTGAGCATTGCACTCCTGCCCCCTCCCACTCTTGCTGTCTATCTGCGTTTCCCAACATCATCATCATCATCATCATTATTATAATATCTCCCCAGCCCACCCCTACCCCCACCCCCGCCCTTGTTCCCTGCTCATCTGCTTGCCAGCTTTTCATGTGTTCTCTTAGTGACATACCTTTGGCAGGGCCCACCAAAGGGGTGCCCACTTTGATTTTGCCTGTTCTGTCTGCTTTCCCACATTACCATGTTTTAATTCCACCTGCCCGCTCCACCTGTACCAAATCCCTTCTCCTTGTTTGTTCCTGCCTGCCCTCCAGAAAATCTCTTCTTCCAAATCCTCTACTCACTGTTCCCACTCGATCATCCAGGCTTTCTTTCGATCTGGGCAGCCCAGCCATTTTAGGATTTTTAAGTTGATCATCTGACACGGTTTCCCAGGAAAAGTTTTGTTCATCTTTCTGTTAAAAAGTCCCATCTATTTCATGTGATGGATGAAAATGTATGGATGATAATGTGGCCACTGCATGCTTGCTTTTACCTGGTCTTGGATGCCTGGGTCTTCATGTTCTGTGTGTCTTGGCTCAGCTGTTACTACAACTAGCAGACTTAGCTCAGACTGTGATGACAAAGAAGGATGTTTTATGCTGTTCTACCTTATTACAAAGAAAAACAGCAAAGAAATTGGGTAGGGTTAAAAATCTGTAACAAAAGTTAACTAAAAACTGGTAACTCCAAATTTAAACTGCTCTAAAAAACAACCATGTGGGCAGCCGCCATTAAGAACAACACGTGGCCGGGCGGTAGTGGCGCACGCCTTTAATCCCAGCACTCGGGAGGCAGAGCCAGGTGGATCTCTGTGAGTTCGAGGCCAGCCTGGGCTACCAAGTGAGTTCCAGGAAAGGCGCAAAGCTACACAGAGAAACCCTGTCTCGAAAAACCAAAAAAAAAAAAAAAAAAAAAAAGAACAACACGTGGTCTGCCATCATCTTATAGCACGTGGGCAGTCACCATTTACGTAAGAGGGAGGTCATGTGACTTCACTGCTGTCTTAGATAGAGGTAACCACGTGGAGATGGGTCCACCAGGAGACATTAGGTCTCCAAGTTATTTTGGATTCGGATAGATTTCTGTGTGATAATTCCTGTCCTATCCTAAAAACAAGGCTTATGGAATAGGATTTAAAGCAATGCTGGTTGCTGAGGTATTAAAGCTGCACCTCCATGCATTCACATACAGGGATGTATCTTGCTGGCAGCCAGATTTTATAGCATAAGGGTATTCCCTTAGTATTGTTTTTAAAAACATTAAATTGTTTGCAGTGTAAAAACTTGGTTTTGCCTTATGATTGTATCTTAGGCCCACAGCTGAAAACTAGAGACTGAAATATTCCCTCGAATCTTCTTGCTTTTACTGACATTGGTAAGCTGCAGCTAATTGGGTAAACTAAGTCAGGCCTAAAAAACATTTGTCTAACTCAGATATACCTAACAGATACTCTGATCCTCAAATGCTTCAGGGATCTGAGAATATGGCATTTTAATAAAAATGGAGACATGCCAGTACCTGTCTACATTCTGTATCTCCTCCAAGAAAGATGGAAGGTCACAGAACTTCTGCCTGGAAGCTTGTTTTAAATGTGGCAAAGCCAGACATGGAGCAGACAACTGCTTTACATCTCAACCTCTGCCAAGACCCTGCCCAGACTGGACAACAGGACACTGGGGGATCGATTGCCCCACTTTGCCAAAATAAGGTAGGTTGCTCTCCCCAAATTCCTACCCCACAGGAAAGTCTGTCAGATCTTCTGGACTTGGCAGCTGAAGACTGGTACTGCCATTGGGACTTCTGTCCCCTAATGACCGTGGAGAAACCTGGGACTGCCTGGGTAGCTAGAAAGCTGTCTCACTTCTTACTTATCCTTCTCAGATGTGATGGCATTTGATGACTAGGGTACTTATAAACTGATAGAGTGCTGACTACAAACAGTTTTCAGAAGTTCTTAAATTCCTGTGGATTTCACTGGTCCCAGCTTTTAGAGACAGGTTAGCATTAGAGAGAGTATGGAAGCCTGCAGGGATATTCAACTCTGTTCCTCCCTCACTCCTTAGCCTCCCTCCCTCAGGCCTCCTTCACTAACTTACCCACTTCCATTCAGTAAATTTCCTCAGGTTGTCCTCTTAAGTATAGACTTAAAGGTGTGTTTCATTGGGCTGAAGCCAGGCCCTAGGAAAAATTTTCATACTTTTTAACCCGAAGCCATAGCCTTTTGCTATGACACCAAGATATGAATCTGTTCCAGTTGTTTTACAGATACCTGCAGCTTCCTGGGGAAAGACTTGTGCTACTGTATTAAGAAATCTGGCCTGGTGGATCAGTCCCTAGACAGGTCCATTCCTCCTGCCTGACTTGTGCCAAGGCTAACTCACAGGGAGCCCTCCAGATATGCTAGCTCCTGGTTTTGGTTTTTTGTTTTTCAAGACAGGGTTTCTCTGTGTAGCCCTGGCTGTCCTGGAACTCACTCTGTAAACCAGGCTGGCCTCAAACTCAGAGATCCACCTGCCTCTGCCTCCGGAGTGCTGGGATTCCACCAGGTTTCCCATCCCCCCACCCCCAACTTTTTACCAGGAGTTTGTCTTAGACAACATATAGTTTAGGTCTCATTTTGTAAGCCACCTGACAACTTTTGTCTTTTAATTGCTGTATTTAGATAATACAGTTTAACATCCACTTTAAATTAATTGTGTTTGCACTTTGCTGCTTTTCTCCTCTTTTTCAGCCTTTTCTGGTTTTAGCTGAACATTGTATATAATTCTTGTTTCTTTCCTCCTACAGAATACCAAAATTTTACAGCTTAAATTTTTCTAGTGATAGCCATGGTGACCTAGGGCTACAATCTCGGCATGGGAGGCAAGAGGCAGATCAGTTAGAATTCTAGACTAGCTAGGGTTGCACTGTGCACCCCTGTTTCTACCCTTCCATCACCTCACCCAAGAACAAAGAAGCCAGGCATGGTGGGAGGCAGAGGCAGGAGGGGGAGGCAGACACCTTTGTGAATTCAAGACCAGCCTAATCTACTTAGTGAGTTCTATGCCAACCAGGGCTACAAAGAGAGACAGTGTCTCAAAAACAAAAACAAGCACTTGCTTTGGTAGCATATGTACTAAAACTGGAACAAAACAGAGAAGTTGGGCATAGCCCTTAAGTAAAGGTTGCTGGGAATCTCCACTCTGGTCTCACTCCTCCCATTCCAGACCCTGCCCCTCAGAAAGCCCACCAAGGGTCAGCTCCTCCCACAAGGGCTGCTCAAGACCACGGCTATAAGGTATTTAAGACCTGGTTGCCAGACCTGCTGTGAGATTACTCTCCTGCCTTTATTAAATCCGGTCTTACTAGATTAATTTGGTTTGATTTGGCTTATTGTTTTGGTAGAGGATACCCAATAATTAGGGACCAATACTTACCCAAGATGACACACAAATTTGCAACAAGTTCCATAATTTTTTAAAGTAATTATTCTAGATTTTAAAAATTTACAAATATCCTTTAAAATTAATTTTAGCTTGGAAAAATAATGAATTTCATTAAAACATTTTCCCTTTACTGTTTTTTCTTATTATTTTAAATTATATGCATAAGACGTATGTGCACGTGAGTGCTGATGCCCTTAAAGGCCAGAGACATTGGATCCACTGAAACTAGAGTTACAGGCAGTGGTGGCCCACCTTACTTACATAGGTGCCAGGATGCCAACTTGGTCCTCTACAAGAGTAGTATGCACCCTTAACCACAATAACTTGGAACAGTTATGTAATAGATGAATTGCCAATAAGAAAAGTAAAGGGAAGTATTTTAAGGCATGGCTTCTTGACTATGTTTGTTTCTTAATGCACATTCAGGTTTCTGGTATACACCATGTTCCTTTTCCCTGAGGAACTTAGCACTTAGGTGACACAGGAAGATAAGAGGGACTACATATATGTACTTTCCTTCCCTAAGTTAGATATGAAGGGACTCTGGCTGGCTCAAGTGTGGGAGCGTGGCTCTGGCAGGCCTTGCCCTTCTCCCCAACTCCCTCTGTCTTGCTAAAAACCGTTAAATCACATTCCTAAAGCTAGTCATCAAGATCTGTTCCCCCCTTTTTTTTTTTAACCACTTCCTCCTCCTGAGACTGACTAACAAGATCCAGCTGTCAAAGTACTGAAGTCCAGCAATCAAAAGCCCCCTTTGGCTCACCTAGTTAACAAGCCCAATCAAAATGTGCATCCTACCCCATTCTAGCACAGAGCTCCCCTTTTTTTCTCTTTAAAAATTACGCCTGCAAGGTCATTTGCTGCTGTTTTTCTGCCTGAATCAGAAAGCAGTCACTGTAACTTTTCTTCCCGATTAATAAAGAATCTCTCTGTGAAAACAGGTGTTTGGGTGTGGTTTGTGCCTAATCCAGGTTCCCAGAGAAAATCCCTGCTGTGCAGGGTTGTGGGAGAGGCTCCATCAAGATAAAACTCTGGTAAAGTTTTTGCCCTGTTGTTATAAAGAATACTTAAGTATGTTTTAAAATGCTCTTTAGTTCTTCCCTTGCAGCAATATAGTGTTTCTTACCTTCTCAAAACGAGAAGCCAAATTCCTGAATCTAAAAAAATACCTAAAATCCTTAGAAGTTCCTCAGTTTTGTGTCACCCACACTCAGCATTAAGTAATTCAAAATCACCATTGATGGTTAAATAAGATCACTCAGTGAATTAAGAAACTTACAGACAAGCCTAATGATAAAAGTTCCACCCCCTGGATCTACAGGACAGAAGGTGTGAGAGCCAAAGGTACATTTTAAGTTTTAATTACTATGCTTAAGAGATCCATGAAACAAAAACGCCTCTGATCTGCAAGCCCCTTGCCCAAAGACATATAGTTCCTGAAATGCTGGAGACTATTGTTTATGGGAGATAACATGACACATGTTTTCACTCCCCTAAACAAGTTTATTTAACCCATATGCACCAGGTGTGCTTGATCACATGTGGACAGGGGGTTTCACAGGCTGGAGGTACTTCAGAATATATGCTTGCCCCTGATTAGACTTGATGGGAAATACTTAAGCCAATGACTACAAAACTTGATTCGGGGCCTGCTGTGGGATGTTCTGTATGTTAAATGTGTTGCTCTGATTAGTTAATAAATAAAACACTGATTAGCCAGTAGCCAGGCAGGAAGTATAGGCGGGACAAGGAAAGAGGAGAATTCTGGGAAGTGGAAGGCTGAGTCAGAGAGATGCTGCCAGCCCCGTCCATGACAAGCGAGATGTAAGGTACCAGTAAGCCACGAGCCACGTGGCAACTTATAGATTAATAGAAATGGGTTAATTTAAGATAGAAGAACTAGATAGCAAGAAGCCTGCCACGGCCATACAGTTTATAAGTAATATAAGTCTCTGTGTGTTTGCTTGGTTGGATCTGAGCAGCTACAGGACTGGCGGGTGAGAGAGATTTGTCCTGACCATGGGCCAGGCAGGACCAGAAAAACTCTAGCAACAGGGGCTAGTTTCTGGAAACCCAGCGATAGACTTGGCTGGAGCCTATACACCTGACCAGTATTTAATTAAAGCTTGCTGCAAATTTGGCTTTAAATTGTGGCAGTGGTCTTATTCTCAATTGGTGATATTAACAAAGGAAAGAACAGATCCCACAAATTATCCTCTAACATTCACATGTGCTCTGTGGTGTATACACACACACTAAGTAGACAGATAAGTAGATAAACAGATAAATAAATAAATAAATGTGAATTTCACAATAACAAAGTTAGCATTATGGTGCTTCTGCCGGTTTATGGCTCTAGCAGCAGCAGCTCCAGGTAAACTGACCTTCTTAGGGACTGTCGGTGTTCGTTTCTGTCCAAATTCAGGTAGCAGTTTGCTCTGTGATCATATTCTGTGGTGGTTCCAAGAAAAATCATTAGCCATTGATTTTCAGTCACTCGAGCTTTTTTTTGTTTGTTTGTTTCAAAAGATTTTTTTTTTAATTTTTATTTTGCAATACAATTCAGTTCTACATATCAGCCACGGATTCCCTTGTTCTACCCCCTCCAGTCCCCCTCACCTTCCCCCAGCCCGCCCCCCATTCCCATCTCCTCCAGGCCAAAGCCTTCCCCACAGACTGAGATCAACCTGGTAGACTCAGTCCAGGTAGGTCCAGTCCCCTCCTCCCAGGATGAGCCAAGCATCCCTGCATAGGCCCCAGGTTTCAAACAGCCAACTCATGCAATGAGCACAGGACCCAGTCCCACTGCCTGGATGCCTCCCAAACAGATCAGGCCAATCAACTGTCTCACCCACTCAGAGGGCCTGATCCAGTTGGTGACCCCTCAGCCATTGGTTCATAGTTCATGTGTTTCCGTTCGTTTGGCTATTTGTCTCTGTGCTTTATCCAACCTTGGTCTCAACAATTCTCGCTCATATAAACCCTCCTCATTCTCGCTAATTGGACTCCCAGAGATCCACCGGGGGCCTAGTCATGGGTCTCTGCATCCAGATCCCTCAGTAGTTGGATGAGGTTTCTAGCACGACAATTAGGGTGTTTGGCCATCCCATCACCAGAGTAGGTCAGTTCGGGCTGTCTCTCGACTATTGCCAGCAGTCTGTTGTGGGGGTATCTTTGTGGATTTCTGTGGGCCTCTAGCACTTTGCTTCTTCCTATTCTCATGTGGTCTTCATTTACCATGGTCTCCTATTCCTTGTTCTCCCTCTCTGTTGTTGATCCAGCTGGGATCTCCCACTCCCCCAAGCTCTCTTTCCCTCGACCCTCGCCCTTCACTACCCCCACTCATGTCCAGGCTGTTCATGTAGATCTCATTCCATTTCTCTGTCATTGGGCGATCCCCGTGTCTTTCTTGGGGTCCTGTTTTCCAGGTAGCCTCCCTGGTGATGTGAGTAGCAGTCCAGTCATCCTTGTTCCACATCTAGTATCCTGCTGAGTGAGTACATACCATGTTTGTCTTTCTGAGTCTGGGTTACCTCACTCAGGATGATTTTTTCTAGATCTATCCATTTGTCTGCAAACCTCATGATGTCATTGTTTTTCTCTGCTGAATAGTATTCCATTGTGTATGTGTACCACATTTTGTTTATCCATTCTTCAGTTGAAGGGCATCTAGGTTGTTTCCATGTTCTGGCTATTACAAACAATGCTGATATGAACATAGCTGAACAAGTGCTCTTGTGGTATGGTTGAGCATTCCTTGGGTATATGCCCAAGAGTGGTATAGCTGGATCTTGGGGGAGATGGATTCCCAATTTTCTAAGAAAGTGCCATATTGATTTCCAAAGTGGTTGTACAAGCTTGCATTCCCACCAGCAGTGGAGGAGAGTTCCCCTAGCTCCACATCCTCTCCAGCATAAGGTGTCTTCAGTGTTTTTGATCTTAGCCATTCTGACAGGCGTAAGGTGGTATCTCAGAGTTGTTTTGATTTGCATTTCCCTGATGATTAGGGATGTTGAGCAATTCCTTAAATGTCTTTCAGCCATTTGAGTTTCCTCTGTTGAGAATTCTCTGTTTAGTTCTATAGCCCATTTCTTAATTGGACTATTGTGCATTTTGATGTCTAATTTCTTGAGTTCCTTATGTATTCTGGATATCAGTCCTCTGTCAGATGTGGGGTTGGTGAAGATCTTTTCCCATTCTGTAGGCTGTCGCTTTGCCTTGTTGACCGTATCCTTTGCTCTACAAAAGCTTCTCAGTTTCAAGAGGTCCCATTCACTCGAGCTTTTTATCTTGTAAAGATGTAGCAACTTTCCCAGCTGTGGTTGCCACCACAGCTTTGATCTCAGCACTTGGAAGGCGGAGGCATATAGATCTCTGTGAGTTCAAGGCCAGCCTGGTATACAAATTGAGTTCCAGAACAGCCAGAGCTACACAGAGGAACCCTGTCTCAAAAAACTAAACAACATCAAAAAAGATGTAGCAACCTTAAAGCTCTTTGCATCAGAATTGAAGCCACTGACAATGTTTTCAAGTTAAAGACACACACACACACACACACACACACACACACACACACACACTAATTGTCCCTCAGAATAAATTTTATGGTACTAATATATTTTAATTTAGAAAAGTTAATTGTAGGAACAGGATGTGTGCTTAACCTGAGTAAGGCTGAGTTTGAGTTCAATTTCCAGTCTCCTCTCACCGCCCAAAAAGTTTTATATGATATATAAATTTTTCTCTATATCTGTGTCTGACTTTATACATAGACATCTGTATGTGTGTGTTTAGATAGATATAGAAATCTGTGATGTTCATGTATAGACATGTATGTATATATTTGTGCTTGTGTATGGCTTAATGAAGGAGATGTGATCTGAGAAGTGAGTCCTTAGCAATGTCATGACTACTCATGTACTTAAGCAAACCTAACTAGATAGTGTAGTCTACTATACACCTAGTCTCTATGGGCTGGGATCAGTGGAACAGTGTTTGCCTTAGATTCATTCTGAGTTCCATCCCCAGCACTGAAAAAATAAAATAAAATATAGGTGCTGAGGATCTGACACAGTTGGCGCTTTCTGCACAAGCATGGGCACCTGAGCTCAAGTTCCCAGCACCCACATAAAAAAGGCTGGTGATGAAGGAAATGCTGACAATTGGTGAAATCAGCATCAACAGATACAATGCAGAACTGAATTCATTAAGGAAGCATGCTTAGAACTGTAGGGACTGTAGGCTCCTGTCTTAGTTTAGGTCTCTATTGCTGTGAAGAGAAACCACAACCATGGCAACTCTCATAAAGGGAAAACATTTAATTGGGGTGGCTTACATTTTCAGAGGTTCAGTCCATTGTCTTCATGATGTGGAGCATGTCAGAAAGCAGGCAGACATGGTGCTGGAGCTGAGAGTTCTTACTTATATCTGGATTCAAAGGTGATAGGGCCGGGCGGTGGTGGCGCACGCCTTTAATCCCAGCACTCGGGAGGCAGAGCCAGGCGGATCTCTGTGAGTTCGAGGCCAGCCTGGGCTACCAAGTGAGTCCCAGGAAAGGCGCAACGCTACACAGAGAAACCCTGTCTCGAAAAACAAAAAAAAAAAAAAAAAAAAAAAAAAAGGTGATAGGAAGTGGTCTGAGTCACTGGGTGTGGTTTGAGGATATATGAGACCTCAAAGCCTGCCCCCACAGTGACATACTTCCTCCAACAAGACCATACCTACTCCAGCAAAGCCACACCTCCAAATAGTACCACTACATTTGGGGGCCGTTTTCTTTCAAACCACCACAGCTCCCTTCACTTTCATCATTTCTTCCTTTGGCAAATATTTGTAGGGCACATCAAAGTACTTAGGCTCTGCTACAAGTGCTTCTGCCTGCAAAGAGCTCTCTAAAGGATGGGCAGCTCTGGAAAAAAAAAAAAGACAAAAAAAAAAACAAAACAAAACAAAACAAAAACTGGGAGCTGGATATTGAGGTGAAAGCTGAAAGATCAGAGAAACAGAACAAGCCAGCCATGTTCTTACCTCTACAAAATCCTCAGCCTGGAGAGAGAGTGTTCCTGTTTCCTCACGCCTTATATACCTTTCTCTGCTCTGCAGTCTCTTCCTGGAATTAAAAGCGTGTGTGCTTCCCAGTACTGAGATTAAAGGTGTGTGCCACCACTGCTTGGCTCTGTTTCCAGTGTGGCCTTGAACTCAGAGATCCAGATGGACCCCTGTCTCCCAAGTGATAGGATTAAGGGTGTATGCCACCAGTGTCTGGCCCCTATGTCTAATCTAGTGGCTGGATCTGTCCTCTGATCCTCATGCAAGTTTATTATAAGAGGTAGATTATTGAATCTACTCTTAAGCAGATAGCTAGGGAAGACATGCCCCCTGCAAAGAGAAGTTCATACCAGCTGAAGAAAGTCAAACTGACCTCAGAGACCCAGCCCCAAGTGGGTGAGGAGCAAGGGACTGCAACTCTACCTTCCAGAAAAAACACACAGCACCTGTTCCATCCATAGTATGGCTCTGCTTAATAATTTAGCAATTATGGAGCTTGTCAGCTGCTCTTGGTTCTTTGCCCCACACTGCTGTGGAACAATCTTTGTACACTGTAGAATGGAAGCCCCTTGAGCCACTCAAGTGTCCAGACCCCTCCCCCGAGGACCTCTTAACTGCCAGGTTCCACCCAAAGAATATTCTAACTTCCCTAACTGCTGGACCCTGCCCCCACCCTGCAGAGCAAAAAGCCCAATCTCTGGACATGAAATCCCACCAATCTCCATCCTGGAAAGCTCCACCCTGAAAAGTTCTACCCCTTCCCAAGAAGCTCTTTATAAGCCCCCTATCCTGTTCAGTTTGCTGCTGTTTCTCACCAGAGCAGAGGCAGCCACCCTCCTGGTTTTTTCCCTCCCAATAAATCTCTTGTGTGAGGTTTGTTGTGTGGTGTGACTTTGTGGTATTCCTTGGCTTCCAGCTGCCAGGATACATTTCCATCTGAGCTGCAATGCTTACATTTGGTACCGTGACTCAGATAGGCTCTCCTAGTGCCTGTGTTTCCCCTCATGGTCTAAGCTGCACTGGGACTCTATCCCTCATCTCCAGTCCACCCAAAACAGACTCACCTTAGGCTCACCGATTGCTCAGTACCCCCAAACACCAAAATCAATTAGTTAAGTTTTTCCTGAGTCTGAGGAAGTGACCCTTGAGTGACTGGCACCTCTCTAGTACTCACTCTTGGAATTGGAGGTACTCCCAGCCATGGTCTTTAAAACTCTGGCTGGCCCTCTTCATCTGACCATACACTCTCACCCTTGGAGCTACAACCAGGTAGTTTCCTTAGGCCAAATTAGGTTATAGCATCCCTTCCTGTGCTCCCCTCCTCCACAAAAGCTGCCTTTTTTCAGTCCTTTCCTCTGGATGAGTCCCTCCCCTAGGGCTCAGTTTTCTCTCAATTTCTCGCCTCTATGGAAGTCTGGTAGCAGGCACCTGGAGTCTCTCCACTGGCTTAGCCAGGCTAAGCTTATTACACTTGACCACTGTTGAGTTGGATGACGACCCTCTGAATGGCTTGGTCCTCATTCGTTTGGTCTTCCCTGAGTCCAGGGGACGCCCATGACTACAGGCTACAGTGACCTTTTCCTCACCTCTCTCATCCATGAAACAGCACTCTATACCCTCCCGTTCCCCCTTGGGATGCCTTTTAGAAAACCTCCAGCCTCTCCACACTCGACCTGAAGGACACTAAATTTATTCACTTTTGCAATCCAAAGGGCCACCTAATGTCACCTTATATCCTAATATTATTGGAGACCTTTAAAATACTGTGAGTGATCTGGGAAATGGAAAGAGATTTCCCCATCCCCTATTTCTCTGCTCCAAGCCCTGTTTGTTTTTGTCTAGTCCCCCACCCCCACACTGTGTGAATGTCCTGTCCTTTAAGTTACCCTAGATAGATCTGTAAGTTTGTTGCAAAGTGGGAGCTAGGAGCGAGACCTAGCGGGAGGGGGAGGAAGCACAGGAGTAGGCCAGCTGCAGCACGCACATACCCTGCACACACTCCTCCCTGGCTGGTGTATCTCTCAGGTTCTCCCTGTAGTGTCCTATGTCTGTGTCCAGGGCTCAAAAATTCCCACCTTAAGCCTTCTTTGTTACCTTACTGGATTCAATTTCTCTGGGATTCAGGTATCTTTTAGGTACAAGTAGCATTGGACCACTTTTATGCTGTCCCACTTCAATTAAAAGCTGGCTCTGGAGTTAGGGTGTGGCTCCCCCTCCTCTAGACCCAAGCATGCTTGTTCAAAAGGTTTCCTCCAAAATCTCTGTCCCTTATCAGGCAAGCCAGAAAGGAGAGCAAAACAAGATAAAGGGACAGACTCTTCCCAATGGGGACTATTGCTACTCATCTCATATGCTTTGGTTTTGTTCTCCAAAACTTTTGCTAAGGTATAAATCTTGCCTCAAAGATCTGTAAGCCTATTGGGTAAGATTACAAGTCTGAAAAAAAAAACCCTGTAACACTGGTGTTCATAGTTAAAAATCTATACTTAGGTAATCTTAAAGGAACCATGTGGTATGTTGCCATTTTAGGATAAACCAACCAAGGAGGAAACAACTCCTAGCTATGAAGCTCAAACCAAATAATTCCTCCACTATTTTCTATCACACTAGTGAACCTTCCCCTTATCAGCCTCAACCCGTAGTCCCTTCTCTTTCTATAGTTTCCCTTTCTCCCTCCTCAGAAACAGGCTGCCCACCCAGTCAGGGTTGAGTATGGGGCATTAAAGCAGAGTACTCCACTATCATATGAGACCTTGATCTATGAAAACCAACTGTATATCCAATATATTACCCAATAGTACACCCTTACCTTCCATGATGTTCATATGACTCTTGCCAACAATCTTCTTCCAGAGAAGTGTAGGTGAGTCTGGGACCAGGCTATAGCAGTCTCTGACAAAGACCCTGAATGGAATTACAATAACCCAGGAGTCATCCTAGCTAGGAATCGATTTATAACTTGCCTCTTGGCCAGTATCCATAAGGCTGCCCTTAAGGTGGTAAAGGGTTTATCCAGGAAAAGCACAAAAACCAATCTCGATTCCTAGACTGTCCTGCAAAGGCCCTCTTGCAGTATCCTAATCTGGATCCTGAGACCCCAGATGGAAAACAACTCCTTATGACCTGATATTAGGGTCAAACTCAAATGTCTAAGGAGAGGACCCCTGACTCCACAGGCAGAAGTCTTCACTGCAGCCTCAAGGTGTACCATGGGAGAGAGGAAAGAGCCCCCAAAACAAAAATATCTGATGATGGCTTGGGCCTCCCCGCTGACCAAAGCAAAAGCCCAGGCTCCCTGGTCTCCTAAAGCCAGGACCTTTGTGTCCTTGTTTCAAATGTGGTCAGGAGGTCCACTGGGCCTGGGCCTGTACAAACCCTCATAAACCACCCAGACCATGTCCAAGGTGCCATCAAGAAGGCCATTGGGGTGTTGATTGCCCCCATGTCCCTTGTGGCATGAGGACATCAAGCCCAGATCGCCCTTCATCTGACCTCCGTGGTCTGGCCATGAACAACTGAGGGGCCTGGGCTCCCTTGGCCTGACAACCTTCACCTCAAACAGGGAGCCTCAGGTAGTTATCACAGTATCAGGGTGATTCATCTCCTTCCTTCTGGACACTGGGCCCATTTCTTCGGTCCTGATGGAGTTCTGGGAACCCACCTCTCCTTCTCATTCTTTATTGTTGGAGTAAGGAGACAGCCTTACCAGGCTCACCAAATCCCATCACTTAGCTGTATCTTGAAGAGTATTTCCCTTACCCATTCCTTCCTAATGGTGCCAACCTGTCCTGTCCTCTTGATGGGAAAGGACCTCCTGGCCAAAGTGGGAACCTCTATTTCTTTTGCTCCCCCATCTGCTTGACCTCAGGCTCACCAACCATTCCCTTCCTCCTCCTCCTCCAAACCACATGGTCTGATATACCTCTTCCCTTACCAACCGCTCAGGTAGATCCCTAGGTATGGGACACCTAAAACCCCTCTATAGCCAAACATCACACCCCTTATCATTCAACTACAAAACCCCAACAAATATATAACCCAGGCTCAATATCTGTTTTCTTTCCAAAGCCTCAAGGGACTTAAGCCTCTCATCTCTGACCTAAGAAAGAATCTTCTGCTCCCCACTTCTCCCTTTAATACCCCCATCCTCGCAGTTATAAAAGCCAATGGAACCTACTCCTTGGCTCAGGATCTCCAACTTAGCAACTCAGCAAGAGTTTACCTTCAGTCTGTAGTGCCCATGTCTTAACATTTCAAAATGACTCAAGTTGCTGATTTCACTGTTAAGATGTGTGCAAACCATTTGCTTCTGCTGGCTTCTGTTGCCCATCATATTTGATTACAAATTCTTCAGCTGCTTTTTTCTTCCATGTGTTGTAACCATCCAACTCTCTTCAACTACTTGGTAAATGTTTCTCACTGGCTCCTGGAGCCTGCTACACCCTCCAGGGCCTCACCATGTGGGCAACTATTGGAACATCCCTGTTGTCTGGCCTCCTCCCTTAGGAGCTGCCTACTAAGCCCCACAGCTTCCTTAAGCCCATTTGAGCCTCTGCGACCTTGTCCCTCCTGTCTCTCAGCTCCCACCTGGAGCTGAGAGAAACTCCCTCCAGCAGAGTTCACTTTGCAACCCTTCTCCTCTTCCTCCACAGACTCTAATTTTATTAAAGCTTCTCTCTGGCCTTAATACAGTTCAAACGGCCAAAATTTGCATGCTTGATTTTCAATGATGACAATTTCTGCCACTGCACAAACAAATTATCCAAAATTCTCTTATATCTAAACTTGCTTTCTTCTCTATTTCTTTTACCTACACCTATCTGGAGTAGCTCTTACATAGGGATGTTTATCGTTCAAGAGACTCTCACCTCTAGTCAACAGCCAGTCATAATAGGGTCAGGAATTACTCTAGATCAGGTTGTCAAAGGCTGTTTCAGTCCCTATAATTCCCCTATCCATCTCTCCTTCACTGGGGCTTATCACCTATATATGTTTTCTCTATTTTTGTATGATAATTCCTGTTCTGAAAACAAAAATCTTAAAAATTATTTGATAGAATTTAAAAAACAATGCTTGTTTAATAATGTATTAAACTTGCACCTTTATGTACTCATACAGGGATGTACTAGTGTTATAAAGGTCTGAGAATGTGAAAACTTAGTAAGCACTGAGGAAAACTTAAGTTCTGAGGGTCTAAGAAAGCGTTGTCTGAGGATGTGAAAGCTTAAGTAAGTTTTGAAGGTATAAGAAAGTGTTATGTAAATGAAAGTTCTGAAGGTGTAAGAAAATGTTTTAAAGTGTCATGTAAATGAAAGTTCTGAAGGTATAAGAAAGTGACTTAAGGATGATGGAAATTATTTCAGATTTCTTTCCCCTCTATACCATTGTTAAATCTATACTTAATGGTTCAACCAGACCACTTGCATGGTGGGGTCTGGAGATTGCTCACCAGCAGGTTGCCAAAAGGAGATAGTTATCCCTGTGACACCTCAATCAACTTCTAAAACACCTATCCCCTATTCCTTCTTTCTCTATGATCAAACTAGAGGTGACTGTCAACATCGGCCAGATGTAGGCTGTCCTTAGCAGACCTATGAAAGATAAGATCCACAACTTAAGACAGATCTTCAAAAAACATAAGAAACAGCTTGATGCCTCTAGCCAGTGGGTCACTGATAGTCCAATATGACACTGAATGCTGCCCTTCTCACCCCTCTTCTCCTTCTTTTCTTAATTCTGCTAGTTGCACCCTGCCTTATAAACTTCTTGTCTAGATTTCTTCAACAACAGATTCAAGAGATTTCTAACCAGACTTTTAACCAGTTACTATTACAGGCTTATCAGCCCCTGGCTATAACCAAGGGTGGGCTTTGGTGATGCAGCTGTCTTAGAGTCATTTCTGCTTCTGTAAGTAACCTCTCACATTTTCCTGTAAGTAACCCCAATAAAACTCATTGGCTAATCAAGTTGGACTTTGGTGGTATTCGTACGTTGGCCTGTTGTGGGATCCCTATCTGGGGTGAGTAGATGTGTGTTGCATCTTTACCATAAAAGTTCAGTCACACAGCAGCCTGCATATCAAAGCACACCAGACTGAAGGAACTGGAGCAGCAGGAAGTAGAGGACCAAGATGAAATATCAGAACCTCATAGGCAGTCGGACAACTCATGAAGAGAGTTCCAGTTTGTCCTAATTAGTATACCCAGAAAATAGTGCATCTATTAGACAAAAGGTCTTCAATGAGAGGGGATTAACTGGACTATGGACTAGAGGACAATCAGCTGAGGGCAGGAAGCATCTCAGCATGAAGACAGCAGAGGAAAGACTTAATGCAAAGATGGAGAACATAAAGAGTGGAGAAATAAATAATAGACCAAAATTTTCTCAAAACTATGACACATCAAGTATCAAATGGATCTCATGAAAACAAGCCTCCTTTCCAGTGAGATTTCAATCTAAAATCTTCCAACAGTAGAAAATGAAAAGTCATGGTACTTAAAAAGTATCCAAAGCAAATTGATTTAGATTTCTCTACACCAAGTGTTGGTCAGCACCCAGTGGCGTCTTTAAACTCGAAAGAAGAAAATCTTAGAGCCTACAATTCTAACACTTAAGGATCCCTCTGGTGCACTCTGAGACCACAGTGGGGCATGGCAAGGGCTCTCAACAAATTATGTCCAGCCACCACTTGGCCCAGAAATCAAAAGGAAAACTAATAGTAGAGAGGAAGGACAAGAATTTAATCAATATAACCATACTGAGAAGAGAGTGATGACTAAGCATGTCATCCCCACCTTAGAAGGGGACACTGACCTGAACACTCATACTGTCTAGGGAGGGGACAGGAAGGGAGGTATGCCTAATTAATGGGCCTTGGTCAAACTATGGTTTGGTTTATCATTATCTGGACCGGTCAGTTGGAACCCTGATAAGGGTCATTGCTGCCTAAGCAGCAGATAAGACTGTCCACACAAATCTGTTGTTCCTGGAATTCAAAGTAATGGCACAGAAGGGTGACTAAGAGCAAAGTAAGCAGATTCAAAATGGAGGCAGAGATGCCAAAGGTTTATCCTGTGTTTAGTTACTCATTAGACCTAAGTGGAAAGTCAGTGCCTTTACCAAAGGCTGCCTCCAAGTCCTTGTTATAAACCCACACCAACCAAGCTCTGACTTCCCCCAGTGTCCTAAAATTTAATTCTAACTCTGTCCACAGAGAGCTAGTGTCAACAGACTGCCCCTATTTCAAATGCATCACAAGCCCAGATTTCTTACTTCTTACCAACTTGTTTTACATCAGGAATTCCTCAGGCTCCCACCCTCAGATGTAAAAGTGTACAAGAGCAGCTCACAGCACCGGAAACACAGCAACACTGACAGGACATACTTCAAGGATAGCCAAACTGAAGAGATGCATAAAAGAATAGAACTTCCAGGCAGATCAGCGCCTCAGTGTAGTCTCGAAGGCCCACAGTCTAGGGGCTCTATAGAGGTTCTGCTACAGAGACATGACTGATTAAATTACTGATGTTGGGTTAAGTCAGCCTTTCTTGCCTCCCTGAGTGAAGAGAGACTAAAACTCCAGCCCTCCAATCCAACCCTGGCTGGTTTCTCTGACAACAAGCCCAAAAGCTGTGGTTATCAAAGAACCTAGAAGGGCCTTATTATGACTAACTGTCTATTTGTTTTTCATTTATGTCTGTAAGTGAATGAATAAATGTCTGTATGAATATCTATGCTTCACATGTGTACAAGTGCCCATGGAAACCAGACAAGGGAGACAGATCCTCTGGAACTGGAGTTGCAGGCAGCTGTAAACTATCACGTGGATGCTGGAAATTGAATCCATATCCTCCAGAAGAGCAGCTAGTGCTCTTAACCACTGAGCTATATTCCCAGCCCCAAATAGCTATTTCTTGCTATTTAGGAAATTTGAAGTTTTTAGGAGCTCTGTGCCAGAGTTAAAAAATACCAGATACACAGTTTCATTGTAAACTATGTCACAAATGATAAATGCTATGAAGAAAATTCAACAAGTAACAGAATGAGTGGGGTGGGAGGAAAGGGCTGTACTTTTAGCTAAACCATTCAGCAAACGCCTCTCTGGGAAGGTGCCACCTCAGCTGACATGTGGGTCAAATGAGAGCATGAGCCATGAAGAGGTGAGGCACAAGCCCTGGGAGGAAGTATGCACAGCTTGCTGGGGAAGAGAGAAAATAAATGTTTTAGATATAAATATATAATGGCAGGCTGGCAAGGTGGTTCTGTAGGTAAAGGCACTTGCCACCAAGCCTGATGTCTGGAGTTTGATTCTCCAGACCTGCATGGTGGAAGGAAAGAACCAGTTTCCAAAAGGTATCTCCTGATTGCCACATGTAAGGCATGGCGAGTAAAAGTGTGAATGTGTGCACATGCATGGGCACGCGCACGCGCACACACACACACATTTTTATTTAATACTATAAATGCATAGATAGCATATAATTTCTTGTCTTGATAAAGTAACATGATGCCATAGTAAAAGACGAGAAACTGCATTTGAGTGTAGTCCCAGCAGAGGGAAGGCTGAGCCAGAAAGATTGTGAGTTTGAGGCCAGCCTGGCCTATAAAACAAAATAAGATTTAGAGAAGGCAAAAGAGTAAATGTGCAGTGGATATTCAATAAATAAAAATCTAATGTTCTTACATACATATGTAAATATAATGTTTTTACACATACATACATACATATATATATGTGTGTGTGTGCATATATACATATATACATATATATCTTGCTATGTAGCCTAAACTGGCATTGAACTCATGGCATTTCTCCTGTCTCAGTCTCCCATGTATGTTCACTACCATGATTGGCTAATATTTGTAATTTAAAGAATCCATGTTTAAAGGCAAAAAGGAAAGATAGGACTCAACCAAAGCACTGAGAGATGAATCAGAATCAAGGAAGTATATCAGAGGCGTAATTAATCATTTATCTTAAGAAGCAGGAAGTAAGCAATGCAGTCCAAAGTTGATAAACTGATTGAAGGTGGACAGGCCTGACCTGTCTGTGGTTTGGTGTGACTGTCTGTTCACAAAGCAACGTAGACAGTTTGTCTTCTGTGCTCTGTGTGTGTGTGTGTGTGTGTGTGTGTGTGTGTGTGTGTGTATGGTTTTTGTTGTTTTGTTTTTGTCAACTTGACCCAAGCTAGAGTTATCTGGGAAGAGAGACCCTCAATTGAGAAAGTGCCTCCATCAGAAATTGCCTATAAGCAAGTCTGTAGGCATTTTCTTGATTAATGGTTGATATGGGAGTTCCTGCTCCAACCTCCTTTCATGAGGACTGTAAGATGTAAGATGCACCAACCCCTTTCCTCCACAGGTTGCTTTTGGTCATGGTGTTCATCACAGCAATAAAAAGCAAACTAAGACATGGAGGCTAGGAATGAGGCCTTGGAATCTGGATTTCCAATTGAGGTAAAAAGAAAACAGTGATTTTCACTAGAGCTTCATAGAGGGTACAGTCACCTCTAGGACACCACCTGAGCATCACAGACTGTCATGGAGACATTTTTTTAAACCTAAGGTGGCCTCCAACTCAATAAGTAGCTGAGGATGACCTTGAGTTTATGATCCCCCTGATGACACTTTATTCTTTCCTTCTTTGTTTCTTCTATTTTTTTTTTGTTTTTATTTTTGCTTTTTTCAAGACAGGGTTTCCCTGTGTAGACCTGGCTGTCTGGAAACTCACTCTATAGCCCAGGCTGGCCTCAAACTCACAGAAATCCACCTGCCTCTGCCTCCCAATAGCTGGGATTAAAGGTGTGCGCCACCGTGCCCAACTCTGCCTCCCTTTTCAAGTTCTGGGATCACAACCACAGGCATGTGCCACCACATAGTCAATGCAGTGCGGCAGACTGAACCTAGAGCTTTGTGCATGTTAAGCAGGCACTTTACAAACTCAGCCATGTCCCCTGCCTGAGGTGAACTTCTTAATAAAAAGAAAATACAGTTCCCAAAATCAAGAGATTAGCTGCTAAAATGAAAGTGAATACTTACTCAAAAGATGATAATAAGTTTAAATCAGAAACTAGCCAGGCATAGTAATTTATTCCTGCAATCCCAACACTTGGCAAGCTGAGGCAGGGAGGTTGCCACAAATTTGAGGTTAGCCTGGATTATGTAAAAAAGTGAACATGTCTCAAAACAACACCAAAATAAATAAATATCTTTAAAAAGAAGATGTAGAAAAGAGAAATAGAACTAATCAGGTGTGATGATGCATACTCATAATACAGGACAGCCAGGGCTATATAGAAAAATATACACTATTATGTTTTTAAGACAGGGTCTCACTATGTAGACCTGGTTGGCCTTGAGCTCACTGTGTAGACCAGGCTAGCCTCAAACTCATGGAAATCCACCTGCCTCTGCCTCCTGAGTGCTAGAACTAAAGGGATGTGAAACCATGCCCATCCCTATTTTTATTATTTTTAATTTTGTATATGCTGTAATCCCAACACTTGGCAAGCTGAGGCAGGGAGGTTGCCACAAATTTGAGGTTAGCCTGGACTATGTAAAAAAGTAAACATGTCTCAAAACAACACCAAAATAAATGTGTATCTGTGTATGAGGTATGTGAATATGAGTGCAGTCAGCGCCCACAGAGGCCAGAGGTGGAGGATAACCCTGTACCTGCAGATATGGGTAGTTGTGAGCTGCCTGACAGTGAGTGCTGGGAATATAGTCACACACTTGCCATAGCATGAATGTAGAGTTAAGAAGACAGCAATGAATAAGATGCTACCAGTTAACAGGTAAGCACTGGGCAGATCCTAGAAATTGTACAGGCCAGTTTCTTAGATGTAGAAAGTGAAAGCCAAAGTCTAGAAGAGGCTGGAGCTAGAGTGAGCACCTCCTCTTCTCTCTGACACCTTTCTGCCTGGGTTCTAAAAGGGGCCAGAGCTGTCCTCTCAGTGCTTTGAATGTATGTTGGAGAATGATGGGGAAGTATTGTTCTCTCTCCATCTCTCATACTGTCTTCTGTTAGAATGGGTATCATCCAGTAGCCCAAGCTGGCCTCAAACTTGCTACATAGGTAAGGATGACCTTGAACTTCATTCCTCCTGCCCCTTCTTCTTCAGTGCTGGGATTATAGGTAAACTCTACCACATTTAGTTTATGCAATGCTGGGGAATTGAACTCAGTGCTTCATTAATGCTAGGCAATCATTCTACTTGAGCCACATGCAGGCAGAATATTGTACACATAATAAATAAACTAATCTTTTTAAAAAAAAGATTTATTTATTTTATGTATATGGTGTTCTATCTGCATGTACACCTGCATGCCAGAAGAGGGCATCAGATTCCACTATAGATGGCTGTGAGCCACCATGTGGTTGCAAGGAATTGAACTCAAGACCTCTGGAAGAGCTGTCAATGCTCTTAACTGCTGAACCATCTCTCCACCCCCCCCAATTAATACTTTTTAGAGGGGATGTTTAAGGTCAAAGCAGTCCCCAGTCTCCTGTGGAATCATAAAGGCTTCATGGCTCTATCAAAGCCTAACTTTTCCCTCTGTCCAGCTGCTGTGGAATGTCGTTCTGTATGCTGTGAACAGGTGTTGCTCTGATTGGTTGATAAATAAAATGCTGATTGACCAGTAGCCAGGCAGGAAGTATAGCTGGGATAAGCAGACAAGGAGAACTCTGGGAAGAGAAAGGCTGAGTCAGGAGTCACCAGCCAGACACAGAGGAAGCAAGATGACAAGGCAGAACTGAGAAAAGGTAACAAGCCTCATGGCTAAACATAGATAAGAATTATGGGTTAAATTAAGTGTAAGAGCTAGTCAGTAATAAGCCTGAGCTAATGGCCAAGCAGTTATAAATAACATTAAGCCTCTGTGTGATTATTTTATAAAAGGCTATGGGATTGTGGGTGAGAGATTTGTCCTGACTTCAGGGCCTCAGCAGGACTGGAAAAAAAATCTTCCACCTACATTTGGCATACCAATGTGGGACTCTCGAATTTACATAAGGCCTAAAAGAGTTTAGAAAGGGCTTCTAAACACACAATAATGGAGCCAAAACAGCTTTCTACTTCATGTCTCATGCAGGTCGAGATATAGAGATGCCAAGGTACAGAGACACCATGGTGTGTGGACTTGAGCTACAGTATGGCAGTTTCACAGCATATGTGCTTGAGTGCAGCATGACAGATTCCTGCCACTGTACACAGTGGCATTTGCAAGCCACACAGCATAGTGTGTGATGGATATAGTTTTTGATGAACGTGGTTCCCCCAGAGCTGGCGGTAAATGTAGTAGTTGGAAAGCTGAGGTGGGCGGAGCCAGCAGCCAAAGCTGCCATTTCAGTCCTAGTCATGCTGCAGTTTAAAGCAATAGATTCACAATAAGACAGATTCAGATGGGATAAACCCTAAACAGTTTACAGTGTGTGTAAAAACCAACATAGGCTTGGAAGAGAGAGGAAAATGAATATAGACAGTAATATAAAGAAATAGAAAGTTTTAAAAAATAAAGTCTTTTTTTGTTTTTTTGTTTTGTTTTTTGAGACAGGGTAAAAATAAAGTCTTCAAAGAGAAAGTAAAAGTAATATAAAAAAATAAGCCGCCGGGCGCTGGTGGCACACACCTTTAATCCCAGCACTCGGGAGGCAGAGCCAGGCGGATCTCTGTGAGTTCGAGGCCAGCCTGGGCTACCAAGTGAGTTCCAGGAGAGGCGCAAAGCTACACAGAGAAACCCTGTCTCGAAAAACCAAAAAAAAATAAAAATAAAAATAAATAAGCCACATAAAGATGGAAATCACACAGAGAGTCTGGATTATATTGTCTTTGAGATTTTTAACTACAGAGAGACATTTGATTGTAGAGGCTACTCAGTTAAACTAATACATATATTTTAACAGTATCTTGACTTCAAAATTTGTCTAAGGATATGTTGCTTTGGAAAGGAAGCTCTGTTTTTGTTTCCACAGGAAGCAAGAGGCTATGGATGTCTTCCAGGTTGAGATGGATCAGATTTGATCAAGCCAGACTGTAGCTAGAGTTTTCCTGCCTGGCCCACAGTCAGGACAAATCTCTCTCACCTGCCAGTCCCACAGCTGCTCAGACCCAACCAAGTAAACACAGAGACTTATATTGGTTACAAACTGTATGGCCGTGGCAGGCTTCTTGCTAACTGTTCTTACAGCTTAAATTAATCCATTTCTATAAATCTATACCTTGCCACATGGCTCGTGGCTTACCGGCATCTTCACATGCTGTTTGTCATCGTGGTGGCTGGCAGTGTCTCTGACTCAGCCTTCCACTTCCCAGCTTTATTCTCCTCCTTGTCCTGCCTATACTTCCTGCCTAGCCAACGGCCAATCAGTTTTTTTTGACCAATCAGCAACACATTTGCCATACAGAACATCCCACAGCACCAGACCTCCTGAACCTTAACCAATGGTACCTATCAACAAAGGTTATGGCTGGTCTTCTCAAGACTTGACCATTGTCTTGACTTTTCTCAGGATCCCCATAAGACTACTAGCACTCCCTACTTCAGCAAGAAGTAGCCTAAAACACTATGCCCACATTTCCAAAAAATGGATGTTTGTTTAGGTTGTTGGTTACAAATTGTTATTGGACATAGTCAATCTCTTTCTAAAAGAAGAAGGGGGTTATGATATAGATATATAGGATATAGATATGATAAGATAAAAGGGCAGATTATTAAATCTACTTTTAAAGAGCAACAACTTGCATAAATATTTTACATTGGTATGGACTTTAGTTTATTAAAACAAATTTAAAGTTAATTTTGTTATACTGTATGTAAATTTCTATTCTTGTTTAAGGTATTATGTTTGTGCAGCTCATTTGAAATTATAATATATAATTAAGAAATACAGATTAATAGTCATCTAGGATAATCAAACTTATAGTCATATTAGTTAAGTTTTTTAGATATACATATATATTTCAATTAGGTAGGTAATCTTCAAACACTTCAAAGACCTACAGTATATGGTATTTAAAATGTTTTTGTTTTTGTTTTTGTTTTTGTTTTTGTTTTTGTTTTTGTTTTCGAGACAGGGTTTCTCTATGTAGCTTTGCGCCTTTCCTGGAACTCACTTTGTAGTCCAGGTTGGTCTCGAACTCACAGAGATCTGCCTGCCTCTGCCTCCCATGTGCTGGGATTAAAGGCATGCACCACCACCACCTCCCAGCCCATTTAAAATGTTTTAAGAACTTAGACTTTTCTAGACAATGAGACAAGTCTGCTCCTGGCAGTACCAATTACTTCAAAGAGGAGAATGGGCATCAAAGACACTCCATACGAAGTTTATCTTCTTCTTGACAAAAAAAAAAAAAAAAAAAAAAATAGCCATTTTGGCAAGAAACTGTTCTTGCCTGGACTGCTTGACAAAATGTTGTATTGACTGGACATGCAGGACCCATAGGAAAATGACCACTAAATTTGCCAAAACAAGGTGAAATGGTCCTTTAGTTTCCTGCTTTGCAGAGGAGACCGCTAGACATTCTACAGGACACAGGAAGAAGTGACTGAGAGACTCTAGACCTATAGGCTAAAGTAGATGTCCCAACATTGCAGAGGAACTTTGGATGATTGTCCAGGCAGGCAGCTATCTCTGTTATTTTCAGAATTTTGGAAGTTGCTTATAATGCATTTCCTGTTTACTTAGGTAATGTTATATCTTTCTTGGGTCTTTGATGTAGTTAAAGACTAGATAGTTACAATTTCCCTTGGTTATGATAAAAGATAAATTAGATATGAAACTTTAGATTCACAAATATAGGATAGATAGAATATTTTCTTTAATTTTGCCAAATACAAATAGACTAGATATTGTAATTCTTGCTTGATAACTGTTCTATTATGTGTAAATTTTATTATGTTAAAGTTAAAACCTTGGGGTTGGGGATTTAGCTCAGTGGTAGAGCGCTTGCCTAGCAAGCGCAAGGCCCTGGGTTCGGTCCTCAGCTCTGACAAAAAAAAAAAAAAAAAAAAAAAAGTTAAAACCTTCTTTTTTGATTAAACAGAAAAGGGGAAGTGCCGTGAAATGTTGTTCTGTATGCTTTGAATGTGTGTTGCTCTGATTGGTTGATAAATAAAGCTGTTTGGCCAATGGTGAGGCAGAATAAGGTTAGGTGGGACATTCCAACTAGAGGGAGAGGAAGGAGAAAGGCAGAGCTGAGAGACGCTATTAGCTGCTGCCAGAAGAAGCAAGATGTAAAGTACCAGTAAGTCACAAGCCATGTGGCAAATTATAGATTTATAGAAATGGGTTAATGTAAGATGTAATAGTGAGCTAACAAGAAGCCTGCACCATTAGGCCATACAGTTTAAAAATAATATAAGCCTCTGCCCAAACGGCTGCAGGACTGGGCGGGACACAGGAAAATTTCCAGCTACACTCAGCTCTGTGTTTTTATTTTTATTTTGTGTGTGTGTGGGGGGTGTTTTGCCTGCACGTGTGCCTGTGTACTACATGGTATAGTACCCTCAAAGGCCAGAAAAGGTTGTTGGCTCCCCAGAAACTAAAATTACAGACAGTTGAAACCTTGTGGGTACTAGGAACTGACCCCAGGTCCTCTCCAAGAGCAGCCGGTGCTTTTAACCATCTCTCCAGCCCCATTCTTTTTCTTTTTTTAAAGAGCACTTATTGCAGGCACAAAGCTACACAGAGAAACCTTGTCTCGAAAAACGGAAAAAAAAAAAAAAAGAGCACTTATTGCTCTTGGAGAGGATCCTGGTTCAATTCCCAGCACCCACATGGAGCTTTACAATCATTCATAACTCTAGTTCCATGGGATTGATGCCCTCTTATGACCTCCATTGGCATCAAACAAGGACATGGTTCACATACATATATGATGGCAAAGCACACACAAAATAAAATAAATAAATTACTAAAAAAGTTATTTTTATTTTTTGACACAGGATTTCTTTGTGTAACACTCCTGGCTGTCATGGAACTTGCTTTTGTAAATCAGGCTGCCTTGAATTCACAGAGATCCACCTGCCTCTGCCTTTCCAGTGCTGGGATTAAAGGGTGTGTGCCACAGCAGCCCAGCTTCTATTATTCAATTATATGATGTGTTAAGTTTCCTTTTCATAAACCAATGGTTCTCAACCTTTGGTCATGAGCAAAATTAGAGTTATGAAGTAGCAATGTAAATAATTTTATGGTTTGGGGTCACAACCTGAAGAACTGTATTAAAGGATCATAGCATTAGGAAGGTTGAGAACTACTGTCACACACTTTCAGATGCTTTTTTTTTTTTATTCTCAGTGCTATACTACAAAGCCTTGGATATTTTTATGTAAATAATAAAAAAAAAATCTGTAATGGCTTCATACTTTTTCATTGTTTGGAAATAGTATGATGAATTAGCTCCTCTGATTTGGTGAGCACTTGGTTAGAAAACAAAGCTTTGAACCTATGTCTCACCAATGATTAAATCCATGTCAAAAATTAGAAATTGGCTTGCCTGTAATCCCAGCACTTGGAAAGTGGAGGTAGGAAGATCAGGAGTTCAAGGTCACCCTCTGCTTCATAGGGAGTTGGAGGGCCTGCCTGCACTGGGACATTGTCTAAAGGATAAACCAAAAATTAAAAGTTGTCAGTATTTCTTTTTTTTTTTTTTTTTTTTTTTTGGTTTTTCGAGACAGGGTTTCTCTGTGTAGCTTTGCGCTTTTCCTGGAACTCACTTGGTAGCCCAGGCTGGCCTCGAACTCACAGAGATCCGCCTGGCTCTGCCTCCCGAGTGCTGGGATTAAAGGCGTGCGCCACCACCGCCCGGCTGTCAGTATTTCTGATACATTTGTCTATTCCATCACAGCTCACTAAAGATATTTATAGATTTCTATGGATTAGTTATAAATAATTCTTTACCCTTGCCACAGGCACAATAGTCTGAAAATATCGTTGAAAAAAATTTTTTTTTTTCTTTATCCCTGTGACTCCTTCCCTGGACTTGTAACTCTGAAGGCTAGATGCTAGCATGGCCAGGCTCTGGTGAGGATGTATGCACTGCTCACTTTTTATTATGCCTTCACTCAGCAGAAAGAGTACTAACTAGCTCTCTGGCCTCTCCTTGGAGGGCTAATCCTCTGTTTTTTATTTTTTTATTTTTAAATATATCATTGATTTGTTGTGTGTGTGTGTGTGTGTGTGTGTGTGTGTGTGTAGACTGAAGAGCAATAGCTCACCAGGAATCCTCCAGGACTCCATGCAACAAATTGGGACTGCTGAGACATCCGGTCTTGTGAATTAAACAACTACTGAATTCTTGACCTTTTCATCAGGAGACAGCCATTGTTGGACTACCTGAAAAACATCTTACAAGCCACTCTAAAAAAAGTCCATATATGTGTGTGTGTGTGCTCATTTTATCATTTCTTTTCCTTTAGAAAACCCAGATTAATATGCCTAGTCCTCTATTTTCAAGTTTAAATTACCTCCCTAAAGTCTCACATCCTAAATGCCATCAAAATGAATCACAAATTTCAAGAGATTTGGTGGGAGGGTAGTAGGAGTCTCACCCAAAATCTCATGCACTCTAGGCACCAGGCATGAATGTGGTACACAGACATACATACAGACAAAACACCCACACACATAAAACAAACAAACAAACAAACACATAAATAGATAATAAATAAAATAAATCCAATTGAATTTAAAAGTTTAAGGTTTGGAGGAGAATACACTTGCATGAAAATGCCTTAGTAACCCTGTATTAAAAAAATAAAACACGAGGCAGGTGGATCTCTGTGAGTTCGAGGCCAGCCTGATCTCCAAAGCAAGTTCCAGAGAAACCCTGTCTCAAAAAGCCAAAAAAATAAAAAAATAAAAAATAAATAAATAAAATAAATAAAACACGCCAGGTAGTGGCAGCACACATCTTTAATCCCAATCGGGAAGCAGAGGCAGGTGGATCTCTGTGAGTTCGAGGACAGCCTGGTCTACAGAATGAGTTCCAGGACACCCAGGGCTACACAGAGAAAACCTGTCTCTTTTGAAACAAAGCCACAAACAAAACAACAGCAAGAAAAACAGAAAACAAAAGAACAAAAACAAAACAAAACAAAAAACCTTGGACCTAATTTCACACAAATAATCAGATGCTAGTACTTCAAAATTAAAATACATTAGCTGATGAGAATGCAGCACAGAATTAGTTTAGTTAGTAGATTTTATCTATCTATCTATCTATCTATCTATCTATTTATTTATTTTTTTCTAGATGGGGTTTCTCTGTGTAAGAACTCTGGCTGTCCTGGAACCCACTCTATAGACCAGGCTGGCTTTGAACTCACAGAGATTTGAGTGTCTTTGCCTCCTGAGTGCTGGGATTAAAGGCCTGCACCACCACCACCCAGGTGCTAGTAGATATTTAAAAAATTTTATTTTTATTTTACATGTGTGTATATATATGTGTGTGTGTGTGTGTGTGTGTACACCAACAGTTACCACAGCACATGGCAAAGGACACGTGGAGGTCAGAGGACAATCTGGAGAAGCTGGTTCTCTTTCTACCCTGTGGGTCCTGGGAGTCATACTCAGGTCATCTGGCTTGCTAGCAAGTGCCTTTGTCTCCCCAGTGGCTCTGTATAGCAGGTTATTGAAAAACAAACCTCAAGCTTGGCTTATGGGCACACACCTTTAATCTCAGCACTTGGGAGGCAGAGGTATTTGACTCTTTATGAATTTGAGGCCAGACTGGTTTATATAGCAAATTCCAGTCTAGGCAATGCTACACAGTGAGACTCAGTCTCTGTCAAGAAAGAAAGAAAGAAAAGAAAGGAAGGAAGGAAAGGAGGAAGAAAGAAAGAAAACAAACCTAAAGAAAAGTATATGGCATTCTTTCCCCTTCCTAGTTTTAGATCCTTTTCTCAGGAGCCTAGTTGACTTTTCTTTTTCTCTTTTTCTTTTCCTTCCTTCCTTCCTTCCTTCCTTTCTACCTTCCTTCCTTCCACTGTCCTTTCTTTCTTTCTTTTTCATGTTCTAGAGATGGAACCCAGGGCCTTTTGTGTTAAACAAGTATTCCACCACTGAACTACATCTCTCGACCAAATTGAACTTTCCATCCACAGGGTCTGTATTAGTTCCCAGGCTGATGTTAACAAGTTGGGAGGCTCAAAACAACAGAAAACTATTCTCTCACAGTTCCAGAGCAGCAATCAAGGTGATTCCTCCTAAGGCTCTGAGGATCTGTTAAAAAGTAGGATCTGGGTGTGGTAGCTCATGTCTTTACTTCCAGCACTCCGAAGGCAAAGGCAAGTGGATCTCTGTGAGTTTGAGACCATCATGGTCTACACAGGGAGTCCCAGGTCAGCCAAGGCTACATAGAGTGACACTGTATCAAAAAGGTGTGTGTCGGGGGTGGGGGGGGGTGGGGGGGTGGGGGGGGTGGGGGGGTGGGGGGGGTGGGGGGGTGGGGGGGTGGGGGGGTGGGGGGTGGGGGGGTGGGGGGGTGTCTTGTTCCATACTCCAGGCTATCCTGGAACTCACTAGGTAGCATAGGCTGGCACCAAACTCACCAGCCTCCTACTTTCACCTCTTGAGTGGTAGGATGAGCCACTAAACCTAGCCCAATATAGTTCAACAAGGCATGTGTTAGGCTGCCCTCTTAGGCATCACCTGCATGCTATGTAACTATACTCAAAGGTCTAAATAGAGTGCAGGCTTCTTGGGATGTTGTAATACATTGTATTTATGTTTATATAAATGTAAAGTAAGTTCACTTGTTATTTAGCATATGAATTGTTTCCTCTAGCCTCCAAGTAATTGAGATATCTGCTGGTCAGTGTCACATGCAATATTTTGGAAGAAGAGTAGGACTTCCTTAATGTGGGTGTATGAAAGTGATATCATCACAGTTTTGAACATTGGGTCACAGGGGACTAGTGATGTGTCTCAGTAGCAGGATTTTTTTTTAATTTATTTTATTATATATATGAGTCTTTTGCTTGCATATCTGTCTATACACCACATATGTGCCTGGTGCCTGTTGGAGTCAGAAAAGCACATCAGACCCCCTGAAATTGGAGTTACAAATGGTATTAGTCAGCATGTGGGTGCTAGGAACCAAACCCAGATCCTCTGCAAGAGCCACAAGTGCTCTCAGTCATTGAGCTATCTTTCCAGTCCCTCACTGGTAGAATTCTAGTCTCCTATGAGTGGATAACCTAGTTTGATCCCTAACAACAAACTGAGAACAAAGCAATCGAAAACAATGCTTAGATTAGGCCAGATTGTGCCTCTCTCAAACTCATGATATACAAGCCTGGTTAATAGATTTGTAAATGGTATTATGTACTTCCATGAAACTAATCCTTAAAAAACCAATATATGGACTTAGAAAGATTCTCTTTTAGAGTGGTGATTCTCCAAATATGGTCTAAGGACCCGAGGAGAGATGTGAGTTACAAATTGTCTTAACACAGTCTCTCCTCATTAATCCCCTTCTAATATCCCTTATGGTTGCTGGCATGACACTACAGAGCATAAAATATCCTTTACCTGTGTGGTCCTTGGACTGGTTCTCTCAATATCCTTTCAACAGCCTTCTATTTGACTAAGGCTAGAAAGCTAATGATCTTGGTTCCCAGATTTACTTTGAGTGAGAATTTTAGACATGAATTCTTAAACTCTGTCAATAAGATGTAGTGGAGGGAGATTTAGGTAGGATGGGAACCTCCCCACACTGTTTACAGCAGAGACCCAAGTCCGATAGCCAGTTCCCAGTGTGAGGTAGCTGAGTAGTTCCCTAATCTTTGAAATTCAGTTTCTGTGGTGTGAGATTGAACCAAGGCAATTGGCAGCTGTTACCATCAGTTCTTCCAGCCATGTTCATGATTTGACAGCACTTCATCCCTGCATCAAATCTTTTTTTTTTTTTAATGTTCAGGATAATATCTATCTTATGTTAATCACTAATACACATACATCAGTTTATGATTTTTTTTAATGTCTTTGTTTTTGAGACAGGGTCTCTCTGTGTAGTCTTGGCTAGACTAGAACTCACCATGTAGATCAGACTGACCTCAAACCTGCCTCTGATTCCCAAGTGCTGGGATTAAAGGCATGTATCACCATGCTTGGCATGACTTGTAGCTGTGGCTGGCCTAGAACTCACAGAGATCCACTTGCCCTGCCCCTGTCTCCCAAGTGCTGAGATCAAAGGCATGTGCCACCTTGACAGCTCTGACATGATTTGTTTTTGTAAGTCTTTCTCAAAATTGTGTAGCAGGAGCTAAAGAGATGCTCAATAGTTAGGAGCACTGGCTCCTCTAGCAGATGACCTGGGTTTGGTTCTCAGCACCCACATGACTGCTTATACCCATCTGTCATTCTAGCTTCAGGAGGTCTGAAGCTGCCTGCTGCCTTCTGCCTTCTGTGGGCACTGCAAACATGGGGAGCACTTAAACACATACAGGCAAAACAGTCACACACATAAAAATAAAATAACTGTTTTTAAAATCCAGTAGTAGAGGTCTCTTGTTGAGACCTGTGTCATACAAGGAACTACTGGGGTTGTTTTAATGTATGATCTGGGAAGCCCTGAGGATCTAGAAACCCTATCAGGAAGAAAATAAAGTCATAGTAATAGTCAAGTTTTGGTCTTTATTTTCAGATTTTTTTCTTACGAGAGTCCAGGGAGGGCTCCCAGAGGCTACATGACACAGAATGGCAATAGATTGAATGAAGAAGCAGGCATGACAATTTGTCCAGATTAATCAGATATTAGAGAGATTTGCAAGGATGTTACTTCCAGGAGAACATTTTGTTTCAGAAAATATGAGGCATTTTTGTTTCATTAAAAATGCTACTTAAGGGCCTGGAGAGATGGCTCAGCAGTTAAGAGCACTTGCTGTTCTTCCAGAGGATCCAAGTTCAATTCCCAGAACCCACTTGACAGCTCACAACTCTGTAACTCCAAGATCTGACATCTTCACACAGACATATATGCAGGCAAAACACCAATGCACATAAAATAAAACAAAAACTATTTTTTAATGCTATTTAAGCTGGGTGGTGGTGGCACATGCCTTTAATCCCAGCACTTGGGAGGCAGAGGCAGGCAGATTTCTGAATTGGAGGCCAGCCTGGTCTACAAAGCGAGTTCTAGGACATCCAGGGCTACACAGAGAAACCATGTCTCCAAAAAAAACCAAAACAAAACAAAAAAAAAAAGAAGTGGAGTTTAGAGTTGTGTGTAGTGGTACATTCCTATACAGTAACTGTGAAGCCAAAGGCAGGAGAATTTCTGTGAGTTTGAAGCTAGCTTGGGCCTCAAAAAGCAAAGTGCAAGAGAACATACATGCTTATGCCATGGTGTGATTCAGCTTGGAGGTCCCTTGCCACAACCAGTACATGCTGTTTGGACTTCCAGCCTCTGAGTCTGTGAGGGAATAAACCTTTTCATTTCTTCTTTTTCTTGGGAGGCACCAAGTTTCATTCCGTGGCCTACGCTGAGCTCACACTCATGGCAGTCGTTTTGCCTCAGCCTTGCTTCCTGAGAGCTGAGTGTTGAGATCATAGGCATGAGCCTGAGCTTAAGCTTATTTTCTTTATAAGGGGGAGGAAAGATGATAAGGAGGATGGTAGTTCATCAAGATGCTAAGACAGGAGAATCACTGTGAGTTAAGGTCAGCCTGTGACCCATTGCAAGTTCCAGACCAATCTGGGCTACATGAAACTCTGTCTCAAAATAAAACAAAGGAAAGAAGAAAAAGATGAGGAAGACACGGGTGTCTGGCATGATGGACCGTACCTGTAGTGCCACACACATGGCAAGGAGAGGACTAGTAAGAGTTTAAGGTCAGCCTTGGTTACATAGTAATGTTGAGACCAGCCTCTAAGAGATCTTGTTGGTTGAAAAAAAGAGGTGTTAGGGTGGGGTGGACTGGAAATAAAGTAAAGTAGTAGAGTGCTTCCCTAGTATTTGTGAGGCCCTAGGTTCAATTCCCATCACCCAAAAAAGAAGCAGAGGGTTTTTTTTTCTCTTCCTTTGAGCACACTGCATTTGCTTTTGTATAGAATCTGGCGGAAATGATGGATTGTGACTTCTGAGGGTAGGTCATAAAAGGCATTATAGTTTCTTCCTTGTTCCCTCTTGGGTCACTTGCTATGGAGAAAGCCAGCCAGTTCAGCAGCCCTATGGAGAGATCTAGGCTGTGAGAAGGAGACAAAGCCTGTTAGGATCTGAAGTCTCCTATTAACAGCCATGTGAATGAGCCATCTTAGGAACAGAGTTTCCAGCCTCTGTCGAGTCCTCAGATGACTGCAGCCCCCAGTGACATCTCATCTCATCAGCTGAGCTGTCCCTCCACTCCCAGACCACAGAATCTGTGAGATGATTAAGTATTTACTGTTTAATTTTAGGATTTTTTGGGGGGGGAGGGTAGTCTGTGTGTGCTACCAAGGTAGTCCGTGTGTTCAAACCGAGGGTTTTGCACACATTCAGCCTCTCAGCCTCTGAGCTCTACTTTGAACCCTAAATATTTGTTGTTTAAAATGATAAATTTAGAAGAGATGTATGTAGCAATAGATACAGATACCTAATACATCCCATAATGCCTATGTGTAAATGTATAAGACTAGCTAATAGTTACTGAATGCATGGACACTTCCTAAATGTTGTATGCACTGATTTAACCTTCAGAACAAACATAATTAGATACTTCTCCAAATTTTCGTTGTGGTAGGTTGGTTGGTTGTCTTGAGACATGTTTTCTTTCTTTTTTTTTTTTTTTGGTTTTTCGAGACAGGGTTTCTCTGTGTATGTAGCTTTGCGCCTTTCCTGGAACTCGCTTTGGAGACCAGGCTGGCCTCGAACTCACAGAGATCCGCCTGGCTCTGCCTCCTGAGTGCTGGGATTAAAGGTGTGAGCCACCACCGCCCGGCCGAGACATGTTTTCATTATGTACACTAGGCTAGCCTTGAAAACACTTATCCCTCTGCCTCAGCCCTCCCAAGTGCTGTGATTATATGTAAGTACAACCACACCCAGTGTTCTTCAAGTGAATTTTTTAGTGTATATGTGAATTAATTCATTATCAAATTTACAGGTAGATAATAGTGCTGCCTGCAGTTGGCAGGTTAGGAAACTGAGGCACAGACAGACATCTTATTCAAGCTTCCTCAGGTGCTAAAAGGAAAAGTAGCATAGGAATTAGTGGTCTGCCTCTGCTGTCCCTGCACTAACATCTGTCTGTCACACTGCTGTTTTGATGGTGTCGGTGTTACTGGGAAATACTCTCCAATGACATAATAAGTTCCAGGACAGCCAAGGCTACACAGATAAGCCCTGTCTCTGTAGCAGGCTTTCTCAGACCACCAGCCCCAAAATCATGACAAAGAGACTTATTATTAGTTATGAATGCTCAGCCTTTTTTTATGCTTCTCCCACTAACTCTTATAACTTAATTTAACCTGTTTCTCTTTATCTGCATTTTGCCTCAGGGCTTTTTACCTTTCATTCTGTATGTCCTACTTTACTGCTTCTTCCGTGTCTGTCTGTCTGGCACCTGCCTGGCTTCTGGCCCCGGGTATCTCTCTCGTTCTCTTCCCTCCTAGATTCCTCCTCCTACTTATTCTCTCTGCCTTCCAGCTCCATCTATTCGTCCTCTGCCTAGCTATTGGCCGTTCAGCTTTTTTAGGGGGGACCAATTAGGTGCCTTAGGCAGGCAAGATAAAACAAATGCAACACATCTTTACATACCTAAACAAATGCGGCATAAACAAATGTAACACACCTTTACACAGTTAAAGTAATATTCCACAATAGTCTCGAAAAAACAAAACAAAACAAACAAACAAACAATACAGGTATAAGCCTCACAATAGAAATCATGGAATAGAGATGAAGAGATCTTCCTAAGAATTAGAAGAACTTAGGAAGGAACCTAGGTTCTCATCCATTAAGGCCCCTAGATGAATTATATGAACCCTCAAGGCTTTTTCAATTCCATCATATATTAAAAATACCTTTTAAGCTGGGCGGTGGTGGCACACGCCTTTAATCCCAGCACTCAGGAGGCAGAGCCAGGCGGATCTCTGTGAGTTCGAGGCCAGCCTGGTCTCCAAAGTGAGTTCCAGGAAAGGCGCAAAGCTACACAGAGAAACCCTGTCTCGAAAAACCAAAAAACAAACAAACAAACAAAAAAACCTTTCAATACACATCATTATTTAATGACTCCACTTGGAAATAGCAGAGTGAAAATGGTTTTACAATGTTCCTTTCATTTTCTATTAAATTTGTTAAAAATGGAACATTTTTAATGTAATGTCTTGAATTTCATTGTGCTAGGCTAGGGGAAAGAGGTCTGCTTGTGTCCTGAACTTCAATATTATGTAGATGTCCTGAGTTTTACACTCTAAAATGAATACTTTCCATCCATTCTTTTTGTTTGTTTTTTCAAGAGAAGGTTCCTCTGGGTAGCCCTGGCTGTACTGGAACTCCATATATAGGCCAGGCTGGCCTCAAACTCAGAAATCTGCCTACTTCTGCCTCTTGAGTGCTGGAATTAAAGGCATGTGCTACCACTGCCTGGCTATTCATTCTTAACTATATCCATTATACTAACTTGTATATGAATCAATAAATGAATTGTAGGATAGAAATACAAATCATACTCAGAAAAAAATATTTTCCTTTTGTTTGGGTATGGTGGTACATACTTTAAATCCCAGCATGGAGGCAGACAAATTTCTGTTGAGTTTAAGGGCAGCTTGGTCTACATAGTGAGTTCCAGGTGAAGTAGGGCTGTACATAGTGCGACTTTCTCAATTTTTTTCTCTTTTAAAATGTCATTTGTAAGGAGACTGGAGACATGGTGTCTTAGGGAGTGAAGACACACCAAGATGATGGCAACTCTTATAAAGGAAAACATTTAATTGGGTGGTTTACAGTTCAGAGCTTCAGTCCATTATCATCATGATGGGACATGGTGGCAGACATGGTGCTGGAGAAGAAGCTGAGATTCCTACATCTTGACTAGCAGGCAACAGGAAGTGGCCTGAGACACTGGGTGTGTCTTCAGCATATATGAGACCCCAAAGCCCACTACCACAGTGACACATTTCATCGAACAAGGCCACACCCACTAATAGTACCACTCCCTTTGGGGCCATTTTCTTTTCAAACCACTACATTCCACTCCCTTGCCCCCAAAGCTTATAGCCATATCATAACGCAAAAATGCATTCAGTCCAACTTCAAAAGTCCCCATAAGAAGTTCCTTGTCTGTGTATCCTGCATAATGGGCATTAACAGCTTAGATGCAAGATTGTAAAACATCGGTAGTGAACTTCTGCCCTCCGGGGTTCTCCCATTGTGCTGTAAGCCTGTATTTAAGACCTCCTCCCTCCTTCAATAAATGGCATTCGTCATTAAAAAAAAAGAAAAGAAAGAAAGAAAAATAAATAAATAAATAAAAAGAAAAAAACCTAAAAAAAAATTAAAATTTTTTTATTACATTTTTATTGAGGCCAGCAATGTGCCCATGCCATGGCACACATATGGAGGTCAAAGGACAACTAGCAGATCTCCATGTGCAGCCAGCTCAGGTTGTCAAGCTTGGTGGTGGCAGGTGCCCTTAAGCTCAGCCATCTTGTAGGACTGATTTTTCTTTTCTTTTTCTTTCTTTCTTTCTTTCTTTCTTTCTTTCTTTCTTTCTTTCTTTCTTTCTTCCTTTCTTCCTCTCTCTCTCTCTCTCTCTCTCTCTCTCTCTCTCTCTCTCTCTCTCTTCCTTTCCTTTCCTCCTTTCTTTTCTTTCCTTTAGGACAAGACTCATGCAGCATAATTTCCCTCAAATTTACTATGATGCAAATGAAATCTTCAATTCCTGGTGCTCCTGCCTCAAGCTCCAGAGTGCTTGTATATATATACAAGTCCCCATAATATGTAACAATCTCAAACTTATTTAAAAGTCTACAGTTCAAAGTCTCTTCTGAGAATCATTCAATCTCTTAACTGTAATCCCCTATAAAATCAAAATCAAAAAGCAAATCACATACTTCCAACACATAATGGCACAGGATATACACTACCATTCCAAAATATAGTGAAGGGAGCATAGTGAGAAAATACTGGACCACAGCAAGACTGAAAACCACCTGGGCAAACTCCAGACTCTGCACCTCTATGTCTGATGTTAAAACGCTCTCCAGATCACCAACTCCTTTCAGTTTTGTTGACTGCAACATACTTCTTTCTCTGGGGCTGGTTCCATTTCCTGTTAGCAGCTCTCCTCAGCACATATCCCATGACTCTAGCATCTCCAACATCTTGGGATCTCCGAGGCAATCCAGGCTTCAACTTAACAGCTTCACACAATAGCTTCCATTCAGGGACACTTCTGACACATGCCTGGCCTCTGTGGCTTTTCTTAGTTGCAGAGGCAAATTCCATAACCTGTTTATTTTGTCCTTAACTCTAAAGTCAGCATGTGGCCAAAGCTGCCAAGTTCTGCTTCTTGCTGGGGCTGGACCATGGCCCCCTTGTTCAAGTATATCTTTACTAGCTTTCTGTTTTCAATGGTTTCCTTCACTGCCTAAGCTTGGCTGTCTTAAAACTGGATCTGTAGGCTAGGCTGGCCTTAAACTCAGAGATCTGCCATCCTCTGCCTCTGGAGTTCTGGGTTTAAAGATGTGCCCCATCACACCTGACTCTAAGCTTTTCTTTAATTCCTTTTCACAATTTGGAAACAGCTGGGTAGGATCTTTTCCTGAGGTCATCACTCTCTATATTCCAGTTCTTAATCTGTTTATCTCCTTGAACACAGGATTTAGCTCCATTCCACTTCCTGGTGCTTCTTTTCTCCTCAAATTGTTCTCCATCTTGTATTTTTCCTTGTTCAGCTTGCTCCTTTTCATTATAAATCTTAATTAGAGTTACCACCAATAACCATATAACAGAGTCTATACTAGGCTGCTTTGAGATTTCCTCTGCTAATCAAGTTAATCCAAATCTCTTCATTTTAGCTTCAGACAGACTCTTGGGACAAAGGCAAAAGGCAGCCACATTTTTCACCGAAGTATCACAAGAATGTCTCTAGGCCACATTCTAAAGTTCTTGCCCTATGAAACCTCTTTAGCAAGGCTCCCAGTTCAAATCCCCGTCACCACCACTCTCTTCTGAGCTCCTACTAGTATGGGCCCATCAAGTCCCACTTAAAGCATTCCATTTCTTTCCTAACCCAAACTCTCAAAGTTCATATTACTCCAAACAAAGACATGATCCAGACTATCACAGAAATATTCTAGTCCCCAATATGAACTTCTGTTTTAATTAGGATTCCTATTGCTGTGAAGAGACACCATGGCCATAGCAACTCTTATAAAGGAAAACATTTAATTGGGGTGGCTCTTGTACAGTTTCAGAGGTTTAGTCCATTATCATTATGGTGAGACATGGTAGCATACAAGCAGACATGGTGCTGGAGATGCTGAGATTCCTACATCTTGACAAGTAGGCAACAGGAAGTGGTCTGAGAAACTGAGTGTGGCTTCAGCATCTATGAGACCTCAAAGCCCACCTCCACAGTGACACACTTCCTCCAACAAGGGCACACCCACTTCAACAAAACCATACTTCCTAATAGTATCAGTCCCTTTGGGTTTTTTTTTTTCCAAACCCCACAGATGGATTGGCAGTTAAGAGCACATTACTTTAGGAGAGGATCCTGGTTTGATTCCCACATGGTGGCTCTCAATCATCAGTAACCCTAATTCTAGAGGATTCAACCAGCATGCATGTGGTATATATACATGCATGCAGGTAAAACCTTCATACACATAAAGTAAAATAAATAAACCTAAAAAAGTATGTAAATAAATATGTCATTCTGAACTGTGATATACCTAGAAGAAATGTTTAATTTTTAAATCAGCAAATATTAGGTGTAAATTTGTATTATTTTTTTGCAGTATCTGATACGTATAAAGTCAATGATGAATTTGGTGTATTTTAATTCATTAAATTCAAAGCCATTTATAAATATTCTAGATACGAGTATAGGCCTCTCTGAACTTAGAGAAGTAGAAATACCTGGTAAGAAACCTCAAAGGACTTTCATTAACTGTTAACATTTCAATCAAGACCATCTTCTCAAGAGATGTGTGTGTGGTTTTGGTTTTTTTTTTGTGTGTCTATGTGTGTGTGTGTGTGTGTGTGTGTGTGTGTGTGTGCATTCGTGCACACTCATGCAAGTGGGTGCACAGATGCACATGTGCCACAGTGTACTTATGGAATCAGAGGACAACTTTCCAGAGTAAGTTTTTTCATTCAACCTTCATTGTGGGTTCTGGCGATCTAACTCAAGGAGTCTGGTCTGTGTGGCAAGGACTTTTACCCGCTGAGCTATCTTTCTGGCTCTGCTCTTATTTTGTATAAAGTCTAGAGTTGTGTAGCTTAGGCTGGCCTAGAAGTCACTGCGTAGTCCAGACTGATTTGAACCTGTGACATTCCTTTTGTTTCAATATTTACCTCTGATCCCAGTACTGGGAATATGGAGGTGAGTCACAATGCTCAATTTTGGTTGCTTTCCTTGTTTCTTTCATCTGCTCAACCTCCTTTGCTTTATTATTTTTTCATAAAAATGTTTAGGTCAGGGGGTATAGCTGAGTGGACGTGTGCTTGTATAGCATGCATACAAGGTCCTGGGTTCAATCTTTAGTACCCATGTGAAACAACAACAACAAAACCAACCAACCAAACAAAGATAAGACCCTACCATCCACATAGTACATTACATATTCACATCTTTTGGTTTTTGTCTTCTGGCAGGAGAGTTAGGTTCCCTAAGGGTGGGAGATTTTCCTATGCTTCCTTGACTGCAATAGACACAGTACTTAAATAATACCTGTTATAAGAGTGATTTGGTGAGCATTTAACAATAGAGTCAGGGCTAAGACATGGCTCAGCAGCTAAGAATGCACTGTTCTTGCAGAAGACCCAAGCTGATCTCCCAACATCCATGTTGGCTGTTTCATATCCTCCTGTAACTCCAACTCCAAGGCATCCAATGCCCTCTTTTGGATTCTGTGGGAACCTGCACACATGTTGCACTCACTTTCATATATATATATGAATAAATAATAATAAATTTAAAAAATTAAGCTGGACTGTGGTGGCACATGCCTTTAATCCCAACACTAGGGAGTCAGAGGCAGGCGGATCTCTGTGAGTTCGAGGCCAGCCTGGTCTACAGATTCCAGGACAGCCAGAGCAATACAGAAAAATCCTGTCTCAAAAAAACAAAATAAATAAATAAACAAACAAACAAAATTGAATGTAAAAGATATGATAAGCAGATCTGGGTATGTGCCAACTTTCAGAAGCTCTTATCTTCCTGATTTTGAAGCCTAAGTGCTGCAGTTCAAAATGTGCACCATCACACGCAGCTCCCAGTTAACTTTATAATTAGTGCTCATTGAAGACTTACTCTTTTGATTATGTTACTAACCTGTGAGGATTGATATTATTTCCATTTCCCAGATATTACAATAAACTTGAAAAGTTCTACAGACATTAAATAGCAGAGAGATTTCAATGTTAGGCTAAATAAAAGAATCAAGTCACCAAAGGCCACATGTCCTATGATTTCTATTTATTTTAACTCTCCAGTCCAGATGGGTCCATAGATACAGGAACTGAATGAGGGCTTGCCTAATTGGTAGGAGGAATGGAGAGGAATGCTAACAGGGTGGAGTTCTTTTAGGGGGAACCAACATGGTTCACTTATTTTAAATTTTATTTATTTAAAATTTTGTTACTTTATTTAATGTGTATGTGTGTGGGCAGAGGACAACTATTGGGAATTGGTTTCCTCCTTCTACCATGTGAGTCCTTGGGTGGAACTAAGGTCACCAGTCTGGTCAGCAATGCCTTAACCCACTGAGTCGTCTTTGCTGCGACCGTTTATTTTTACCTATTTATTTATTTATATTTTTTTGAGACAAAGTCTAGCTATGTATCTCTGACAGAACACATTCTGCAGATGAAGTTGGCCTTGAACTTGTGATAATCTTCTTGCTTCTGCCTTACAAATGTTGGGATGACTGTTGTGTATCACTATGCTTCAGTGACCTAGTTTAAAAATTAGATTTTAGCTGGGCATGGTGGTGCACACCTTTAATCCCAGCACTCAGGTGGATCTATGTGAGTTTGAGGCTAGTGTGGTCTACATAGTGAGTTCTAGGACACCTTTCAAGACTATGTAGAAAAAAACCCTGTCTCAAAAAATCAAAAACCAAACAAACAATGAAACCAGACTTTGATGATGGTTCTCCAACCTTGAGAATATACTAAAAATTATTAAAGTGTATGTTTTAAGTAGTCAAGTTACATGGTTAAACAACTTACACTAAATAAAATGGTCATTGCTGGGCAGTGGTGATGCATGCCTTTAGTCCCAGCACTCAGGAGGCAGAGCCAGGTGGATCACTGTGAGTTTGAGGCCAGCCTGGTCTATAGAGTGAGATCCAGGACAGGCACCAAAACTACACAGAGAAACCCTGTCTCAAACCCCACAACCACCACCAAAAAAAGAAAAAAAAAGTCATATAAATTGTTAATAAAATAATTAAAATAATAAAAGAAACTATTTTTTTAAAATTTATTTATTTATTATGTATACAGAAGAGCGTGCTAGATCTCATTACAGATGGTTGTGAGCCACCATGTGGATGCTGGGAATTGAACTCAGGACCTCTGGAAGAGCAGTCGGTGCTCTTAACCTCTGAGCCATCTCTCCAGGCCCAAGAAACTATTTTCAAATTCAGATCTTGTTTATTTCAAGCTTCTAATCATCTCCTAGGAAAATGTAAGAGTAGAGATATGCCTGTTTCTGAGATCGCATTAGGGCAAGCCAGAAAGAGGTGCTAAGTAACCAAACAAATAATGTCCAAAGAACACTACAAGGCTACAGGGTTTACTTGGCCAAATTTGACACAGTTTAAGCATCAAAAAATAAATAAAAGCTAGGTGGTGTTGGTGCATGCCTATAATTCCAGACACTGGGAGGCAGAGGCTAGAAGAGCAGGAGTTTAATATCAGCTGTGATAGGGCCTGGCCATGGTTTTGTTTGGAGGACTATGGAAGACTTTGGGACTTTGGACTAGAAAAGCAGTTGACCACTTAAGCAGGGTTTAATAGGCCATTCTTGAAGGAGCATGAAAGACAGTAGTGCTCAGAGCAATGTAAATTTTAACAGCTTAATTCCAGAGGTTTCTGAAGGGAAGAATGTTAATGAGTGGCCTAGACACCATTCTTGTGATATTTTGGTAAAGGATATGGCTGCTTTTTGCCCTTGTCCTAAAATCATGCCTGAGGCTAAATTAATGGGATTAACAGAAGAGATTTCAAGACAATCTAGTAGTCAGAAGGTTTCTCTGGTCCAAGGTCCCACTGATGCATATAAAATTATAAAGAGGCTTATATAAATTATAAAATCATTCAGAGGCTTAATATTAATCACCAACTACATGGCCTATGGCAGGCTTCTTGCTAGCTAGCTCTTATAACTTAAATTAACCCATTTCTATTCATCTATAAGTTGTCACATGGCCGTGGCTCACTGGTACTTTCACATCTTGCTTCTCCTGGCAGTGCTGGCATCTTGCTCTCCTCTGCCTCTCTTCTTCCTGTCTCCTCAATTTCCCACTTAGCAGTAACCTGACTTGCCATAGGCCAAATGACTTTATTTATCAACCAATCAGAGCAACATATGTTCACAGTGTACAGAAAGGTATCCCACAGCAGTCATGTGGTTATTTGTCGTCATTCTTATGCAGGTCTATAATAAAAAGATAAGCTGGACAAAGAGAAATAAAAAATGTACAATTTGATGAGAAAGGAGGACCAGGAAAGGTGATGTTGCAGCCAAATCTTGTACTCAAGGAGATAAGAAGTTTAAAGAAAAGCTTGATGCTAAATGGAATAAAGGGAATAGTGATTGTTATGCCCAGATTTCGGGGACCCCCAAAAGACCACTACAGAGATCGAATCCCATATGTAAAAGCAAAGAGCCTTTATTTTCAAGCTCGGAGCTTGGACTCCCTGTCTGACACAGTAGTGAGAACAGAGATCCCAGAGCCCAGGCAGGGTGGGGTTTTTATCATAGCAGAGGTTGGGGTGAGGGGATTTCCATGGTTCAGGACCCTGGTTGGCTGACATTTGTCTAGGGGTATAGGGAATGTTTGGAATGTCAGGTATTTCCTCTTAGATGCAGGACCTCCTTGGGTGGGGTCAGCTTATGGCTTTTCCTGGGTCCAGGGGTTGCCTACCAGAAGCAGTGGGCTTCTAAGCCTGTCATGGGAACTGTGTGGTCAAGCTGTTTTGCCTCCCCTGCCCTCCCCCCCACCCCAGTGATTTCAGGGCAGGACTCCACCCAGCTAAGCTTCCAACTTGTGAAAAGGAATGAAAGAAAAGCTTAAGCAGTGAAGGAAACTATCAACAACAGAAAGTTGAGGCAAATGTAATTGAAGAAGGGGGCCAGGTTCCAGTTCCAGCAAACAGATTAATCTAGCAGTTTTGTTCACATGGTTCTGGCTTTAGAGTCAAGGATACAAAAAAAGGGTTTTTAGAATCTCCCTTTGGGGCTAAGGAAAGCTGCTGAGACCAGGTGTATGTCAGAAGAGCCCTTGCATGGAGGCCTGGAAAGGCCATTGGGTGAAGCTGTGAAAGTGAAGCCTAGATTTTATTGGAGACCCCAAGATTTTAGAGATGCCAGAGTTGTGGGATACCTGCCAAGAATAGATGTAGACCAGGTGTAGGCCAGCCCAAGAGAGAGAAGTGTGTTGCAGTCAACAAAGCTAAAAGGAGTTGGAGCTCTCAAGAGTGCTTTGGCATCAGAGTTTGGAGTTTGCTCTGTTGGGTTTCAGTCTTGCTTTGACCCAGTTATTTCCTCACTATGTTCCCTTTCTTTGCCTTTAGAACAGTAATTTTTTTTTTTTTTTGTTTTTTGAGACAGGGTTTCTCTGTGTAGCTTTGCGCCTTTTCCTGGATCTCGCTCTGTAGACCAGGCTGGCCTCAAACTCACAAAGATCCACCTGCCTCTGCCTCCCAAGTGCTGGGATTAAAGGCGTGAGCCACCACCGTCCGGCTAGAACAGTAATGTATATCCTGTGTCACTGTATGTTGTAAGTAATTTGCTCTTTCATTCTGATTTTGTAGGGGGTTATGAAATTGTCATGAATCTCAGAAGACTTCGGATATATAAACACTGTTGAGACCATGATAGACTATAGAGACTTTTGAAAGATTGAATACATTTTTTGTGTTATAATATGGTTACAAGCCCATGGTGGGCAGGGAGTGGATTGTGATGGTTTGAATAAGAATGGTCCCCATAGGCTCATATACATAGCCACTGGGGAGTGGAACTCTTTGAAAGGATTAGAAGATTAGGAGGTTGTATTGGAGGAAGTGTGTCTCTGGGGGTGGGCTTTTCTTTCCTCTCCTTTCTTTCCTTTTCTTTCCTCTTTTTCTCTTTTCTTTTCTCTTTCTGGTAGCTGGGAAGTGAACCTGGGGAGGGCACTGTGATAAACATTCTACTTCTAAGCTATATTCCTAGCTCCCCTCCCCACTTTCTTCTTCTTCTTCTTTTTTTTTTTTTTTTTTTTTGAGTTAGGATCATGCTATGTAGGTGAGGCTATCCTGGTATGTTCTATGCAGCCTGGGCTGTTAAGGCAACACTCCTACTTCAGTCTCCTTAGTGCTTCAATCAAAGGTGTGCACCACTGTGCTTGACTTGGTCTTGTCTTGTCTTTCTTTTTTTCTGTTTTTTTTGAGACAGGGTTTCTCTGTGTAGCTTTGCACCTTTCCTGGAACTCACTCTGTAGCCCAGGCTGGCCTCGAACTCACAGAGATCTGCCTGGCTCTGCCTCCCGAGTGCTGGAATTAAAGGCGTGCGCCACCACTGCCCGGCGACTTTGTATTTTCTATTTTAAATAATGTGGTCATGCCAGGTGTCAAGTGGGATCTCCTTTTATTTTGCTTTGCACGTCCATAATGATTAATGATTTTGAACATCTTGTTATGTACTCGTTGGCCAGTTTCATGTCTTTGAAGAAATGTCTATGCAAGTCCTTTACCACTCCCCCTTTAAAATATAGACTATTTTTTAATACAAAGGGAAAAGTTATCTTTTTTCCTGGAGAAATGATTGAATGGATGAAATCTTAGCTTGATGCACTGAGACAGACATACATCATTTATATAGTGCACTTGATAAATTATTGAATTTGACTGTAGTACTAGGCAAACAAAAACCAAACTGAGAAACATTTGCAAAACAGAACTAGTCTTCAAAATAGTCACTGTTTATGGTTCATGACTGTCTTCCTTGTACTTGAGAAGCCAAGGCCTTAAGCAAATGTGCAGTTAGATATTGTAAACTCAAGACCAGCCTTACAGACACCATGAAACTAGTCTCAAAAAAGTCTCCCAAACACCCCAATTGTCATGCTAGAAACCTCATCCAACTACTGAGGGATCTGGATGCAGAGATCCATGACTAGGCCCCGGGTGGATCTCTGGGAGTCCAATTAGCGAGAATGAGGAGGGTTTATATGAGCAAGAATTGTTGAGACCAAGGTTGGATAAAACACAGGGACAAATAGCCAAACAAACGGAAACACATGAACTATGAACCAATGGCTGAGGGGTCACCAACTGGATCAGGCCCTCTGAGTGGGTGAGACAGTTGATTGGCCTGATCTGTTTGGGAGGCATCCAGGCAGTGGGACTGGGTCCTGTGCTCATTGCATGAGTTGGCTGTTTGAAACCTGGGGCCTATGCAGGGTCGCTTGGCTCGGCCTGGGAGGAGGGGACTGGACCTACCTGGACTGAGTCTACCAGGTTGATCTCAGTCTGTGGGGAAGGCTTTGGCCTGGAGGAGATGGGAATGGGGGGTAGGCTGGGGGAAAGGTGAGGGGGGTGGGAGGGGGAAGAACAAGGGAATCCGTGGCTGATATGTAGAACTGAATTGTATTGCAAATTAAAAATTAAAAAAAAATAAAAATAATTATACTCAGGAGCCCATCAAGGAAAAAAAAAGTCTCAAACAGGGATTTTTCTTTTTCTGGTATCCGGGAAAGAACCTAGGTAGGGCCCCACCGATTATTCTAAACATAGTTTAAAGCAAAGGCAAGAGTGCTAACAGCAACTAATGATCTTGGATTGGAAAAAATGTCATCAAATAGATTTTATTGGAATATTTCAGAAAAGGGAACAATGCCTTGTAAATTATACATAGACAGTATTGGATTTTCTTGGGAGTGATAAGGACATTCTGGTTATGTAGAAAAATATCTTTGATCCTCTAGCAGATAGGCGATGAAATGTTTAGGGGTTGAGAGTAACAGAGTCTACAAACTACTGAATGATTCTGCAAAATAAACCATGCACACACATAGAGAACAAAAAAAACCTAATGAATGTGGGTTAATAGTGCGGGTTAATAGTGCTGATCACAGCATGTTTGATATTTTTTAAAATAAAAAATGGAAAAAGTAAAATCTCTTCAAATTCAAAGTGGCCTTGTAAGACTCAAATGATGATACAGTTGTAACCAAAGAAGGACTCAATGCTCAGGACGTGTATCTTCCAAAGATATTGTAATTGTTTAAAGAGACAAGAGAACACTGAAGTGATAACTATGTGCCAGTCAGCTTGATTCACATCTTAGGCAGCCTGGGAAGATGGAAAGAGAAACCAGCCAGGCCTGAATAGGGATAAGGACTGATAGAACTGTTTGACCTATTTAGGGTTCAGTTTCTACATTGTAGGAGGAAGAAAAAGAACTGCTTTACATGATTCTAGTTTTAAGTTTTCATCTCATGGTATCTAGAAAACTGGGCTTCATGCGCCAAACTTTCCTTTCAAGCTATGTGCATCTTTTCATTCACTAAACTCATGCAGTCTTGGAGGAGTAGGAAAAGGAGAGAGAGAGGAAATCACTTCTCCAAGGTCACACACTCAAGGACCCAGGTTCTCCAGCTCTTGGTCTTGTGCCTTTTCCACGCTTGCCGGAGAGGAGAAGGCCACGCTCATGGGAATGCAAAGACGTAGAGGCGCAAAAGGAGAGAAGAGGCCGCGGGAAGAGAGGTGGTGCGAGACCCGCGAGGGCGCTGGTCAAGGAAGGGCTCCTGGAGAGGCGTGCAGCACGACCGGCCCGGGTGCGGAGCTGGGAAGAAGGGTCGCGCGGTTGGGCCTGGTGCCCAGGAGCGGGAGGCCTGCGGCGGCTGTAGGGCAAAGAAGGCAGAGGCGGGCTGTAGGAGGCTGGGCGCGGAAGGCCGTGGGTGCACTGCCGCCTTTCTGCACAGGTGGGCTGCGCCCAAAAGGGCGCGGCCGGGGTCCGGACCCCTACACGCGGGAGGTGAGGAGGGGGCGGGGCCGCGGGGCGGGGCCGCGGGGGCGGGTCCCATTGGCCCCCGCGGGAGCGGCCGCGGCGGCGCAGGCGCGGTTCCCGCCTCCTCGGCCGGCGAACGAGTGGAGGCTGCATCCCGGTGCGGCTGGTTGTCGCGTCGCTGCCGCCTCCGCCGCGGAGCACCCCCTCCCCCGCGCCCCGCCGGGCTGCCCAGAGTCGGAATGAGCTCCAGGAAAGGTGAGCGGCGCGCGCGGTCCCTGCCCCGCCTCGCGGCCCGCAGGCGGCCCGCCCGACCGTTAATGTGTCTTCTCTCTCCTCAGTGCTGGCCATTCAGGCCCGAAAGCGGAGGCCGAAAAGAGAGAAACATCCGAAAAAGTGAGTCCGCGCGGCGCTCGGGCCCTACCCCGCCCCGCCCCGCTGAGGGTTGCTTGCGACCGCGCAAGCAGAGCTTCCTGGTCCCCGGGACCGGGGCTGTGGGTCTCCCGGGACGCGGCGCCGGCTCTGCGTGCCCCGGCGGGGGAGGGGTGGGGGAGGGGCGCGCGGCCGCGGGTTCCGGAGCTGCGACCTGGCCCAGCGGCCTGAGAGCTCTGCACTCCCCCCCGCACCTCGCGACCCTTATCCACACCTGCGATCCGCACCGGTCCCTGCCCCGCATCGGTCAGATTGTGAGCAAGGGAGGGAGGCGACACCTGGGCTGAGGGAGCCAGTGCACTGCCGCCTCTGCCTCCTCCCTGCCCCTCCTGGGCCATCCAGCTGAAAGCCCGAGCTGCTTGTCAAGTGGTTTGGACTCGGGTGTGTTCCTGGCGACTTCAGCTCCGAGACCAGTGCGTTTCGGCTCTCGGGTTTTTCATTCGAAACTTTCTGCTTGGGTCGAGCGTTACTTGCGTGCTGCGGCTGCGCCTAGGTCGCTCTCTGCAGCCGGCGGTGGGCGTGTGCGCGGGCGGGTCCCGCGTGGTGCTCCGGATTGAATCCATCAGCTAGTGATATTTCAAATGTGCCAGCTCCAGCCACCTCCATTCTGGACGTGCAGCCCAGTTGGGCGGCCGCTGCTGGAGAAGCCTTTCGCGGAGAGCTAGGTGCTCTGAGGGGAGTGTTCCTCTTTCCTCCCTCTCTGGGTTTGCCGGACCAGAGTTCTTCAATATCTTTACTCACATTGGTTGTTTTGTTCTTCCTTTTGCGCAAGAAATCTGTGTGTGGTATCTTTGACACTATGGAGAACAACAAAATTGCCTTTAATAAAATCCCGAAATACTGTCTATTTTTATTTTGCAAGGAATGAGATATCCCTCAGCTAGGTGATGGTGGTGGTTGTTAACTCTTATTGGCCCTAGTCGCAGCCTAGAGGATTTCCCTCCCATTTGATGTTATCTAGGAAAACTGGCAGTCATTGCTAGTGTGGAGGTATTTTACAACAGGATTGTCTTCATTCAAAATTGAATATAATGAGACTGTATTTATAGGATTTCATAAGATGTGGGTATCTACGTAAAAATCTTTTCTTGGGAGGCAAAAAGACTTGAAAATAAAAATTGAAAATGAAAAAAAGTTTTTATTATTCTGTAAGTGTTTGGATTTGGGTGTGTAGAACCCTGACACCTGTGGATGTCAAGTAACACCTTTGAAGAGTTGAATCTCAACTATGTGTGGGACCTGGGGATCAAACTCCAGTTGTCAGGCATGGTCATAAGCACCTTTAATTTATCCTCTGAAACATCTCCCTGGCCCAGATACGGGGTATAAAATATTGAAACCCATTGTCAGCTTCTGCTAGTTTAAGATGCTTTCTAAAAACTAGTGCTATTGCTGTTCTGTGATGGCTCATGCCTTTAATCCTAGCATTCTTGAGACAGAGGCAGGTGGATCTCTGAGTTCAAGGCCAGCCTGGTCTACAGAGTGAGTTCCAAGACAGCCAGGGTTCCACAGAAACCCTGTCTGGAAAAACCAAAAAACCAAAAACTAAACCAAACCAAAACAACCCCCCCCCAAAAAAAAAAACAAAAACAAAAACCAGAAAGGAGTTGAGAAAGCATGGCCCTACTATTTAGGATATCTCTTTCTCTGCATATAAACATACATTCATCTGTGTGCATATTACATGTGCATATAGAAAAAGCATTTTTAATTGAATAAACATGCATTTCATTATTTTCCTGTTTCAGGGTCTTTCATAATGGCCAAGGGTCTTTGCTCTACTATAGTTTGGATTGGTGGTAGGTATGTAAATAGTTAGGGATAGCCACATAGTTTATCTAATCTTATATCACTTTGCCAGTCTCTTCCATTGTGTGCTGTGTTTGAAGGAAAACAACAGTTAATGATGGGATGAACTGGCTTGACATAATAGGTGTTTGTCAGTAAGAACCCAGATCAAGTCAGTGATTGTGAAGTATGACTTTTCACTTAGTTTTTTTTTAATTGAGATATTATTATTTGAAAATAATTGCTGGATATAATTATTTATGTATTCAATATGTATTTGTGTGCCTTAGAAGATGATGAGAGAGCTTTGTACATGATGGTAGTAGTCTGTGAAGCTTAAAATCTATGGAGTTTTGATCAACAATTTCCAGAATTTAAAATCCTGAATCATGATACGACACTAATGGAATTCATGGGTTTCTGGTACATGCACTGCTCTCACCAAATGTGAGGTCGAACTGTTGACCTTGTGTACATCCTATTTCACAAATGAGTCTGTCAGATACACTAAGCCTATAGGCTGAAGATGATGCCCCAACACTGTGGAGAAACCTCAGGTGACTGTCCAGGCAGCTGGCTGTTTCTGTCAACTCACATTTTTTCTGGAAGCTGCTTGCATGCACTTCCTGTTTTTATTTTTTATTAGGTAATATTTCCCTCTTGGGTCTCTGAGGGAGTTGAAGATTAGTTAGTTATAGTTGAAGATTAGATAGTTATAGTTTTCTTTGTTAAGAATTTCAGAAAAGAAACTCACTAAGTGAAAGAGGTGTAAGTGTATAAATTTGAAAGATAGTTATAAGATAGTTCTGTTAGTAATATAAGTTAGGATAGAAGGGCTGGAGAGATGGCTTAGCGGCTAAGAGCACTGACTGCTCTTCCAGGGGACCCGGGTTCAATTCCCAGCACCCACATGGCAGCTCACAACTGTCTGTAATTCGTTTCAGGGGACCTGACACCCATGGCAAAACATCAGTGCACATTAAATAAAAATAAATAAAATTAAAAAAAAAAAGTTAGGATAGAAAGTGAATCAGGTACATTTTGGACTTACCAAAATAGGATAGATAATGGAATTATTTTCTCTGAATTTGTCAAATACAAATGGACTAGACATTGTTTAGGTATTTGTTGTTTGTACATGTGGTATATAGTTATTGTACTTTTGTATATAGTTTTTCTTATATTAGTTATAACTTTTTTCCTTTTTTCTTTTTATTAAAATAGAAAAGGGGAAAAAAGAATTTGTACTGTATCAAGCTGATAATAGAAAAAAATAAACAAATAAAAATGAAAAAAAATCTATGGAGTTTTGAAGAGCGCCATCAAGAAGGTAATTTCAGATAAGCAGGGCAAAAACTTTTAAGTAATACTAATAAGATGACTTTTGTACACTGCCAGTCATTGCTTGCTGTTTGCATGCATTTCTATGTTGTGACCCACTGTAAGGTGGATGCTGTTCTTATCACCATTTTGAGATGAAATGGGGATGTAGCAAACAACATGCTGTCTGCTAGGTTGAGTCTAGGCAGCCAGGGACCAGAAGCCACTTCAACTTTGAGGAAATGACATTTGGGCAGAAGCTAGGATGAAGAGGAGGAGGGAGTGGTTTGGGGCTATGTGATGAACTCAAAGGACATGGTGGTTAAGTGATAGATTCAGAGGTGGATATGACACACATAGGGTTGTGTAGGTCATTGGAGGCATATATCTGGGTAAGATGGTCTCTGAAGCGCATTGGCTGACTGTGAGGATGGGGGTGGGAGTGAGAACAGAGCTAGTCTATAGTAATAATACATGATAAATGAGCAGCTTTCTAGGTTGAAGGAATGGCGTTGGACAGAAGGGACTTCAGGGAGCTGGAGGTCTTGAGGTCTTCCTCTTTTCACAAACTGCTCTGACAGTTTAGAACCACACAGCCTTGTTTGGATCAACATTCCAGTGTCCTGATGGCTATTGTTTTTGCATTTTAAGTCTGGAGGAGACTAATTTTAAACTGTGGTAGTGACTTGACTGAGTGGGCCTGGCCTGATGCAGTGTGATCTACTTTTGTCATTACTTCCATGTTATATGCAAACTGACTTTCTTTCTTTCTTCTTCTTCTTCTTTTTTTTTTTTTTTTTTGAGACAGGTTTCTCTGTAGACCAACTTGCAAAGATATACCTGCCTCTGCCTCTGCCTCTGGAGTGCTGGGATTAAAGGCATGCGCCAGCCACCACCACCTGGCAGACTTTTCGTTAATTTTAGTTCATTGAGTTCTGTAGACTTTCATGGATTGAGGGTGTGTCTGCCCCTCCCCCAGTATGTATGTATGTATGTATGTATGTATGTATGTATGTATTTATTTATTTATTAAGGGTTTATTTATTTATTATGTATACAGTGTTCTGCCTGCATATATGGCTGCAGGCCAGAAGAGGGCACCAGCTCTCATTACAGATGGTTGTGAACCACCATGTGGTTACTGGGAATTGAACTCAGGACCTTTGGAAGAGCAAGCAGTGCTCTTAACCTCTGAGCCATCTCTCCAGCCCTCTCCCCCAGTATTTATATAGTACAGACTGGTCTCAGAATTGAGTTCCTCTTGCTTCAACCTCCATATTGTAGGATATGAGGTGTGGGATTCTGTGCTGTGGTAATAGGTTAATTTTAGTACTTCAGAATTTGTAATTGTCAGGAATGTTTTCTGCTTAGTTGAGTCAAACTTTAATCTTTTTACATTGTTTCAATGAGTATACTTTGCTTATTGTTAATTTTATTGCTTTGAGAGTATAGGTAGCAGAGATTTACTGCTTAATTCAGAACTTAAATTATATTTACAACTTAATTCAGTCATTAACTTGATTTTGTCCCTTCCCCTTTTTTGGGGCATGACAATGTCTCCATGATTCATAATCCTCCTGCCGCAGCCTGGGTATTGTTGAGATTACAGGTATGCACCATCATACTTCAGTCATGAATTTTCTGTGTAAGCTGTATTTCTTAGCACATGGATTTTTGCCCTAGGGCATTTGTATATGTAGGAAATTAAAAAAATTTTTAGATGGTCTTATGTAATTTGCCTGACCTTAAACTCAATGTATAGTTAGCATTAATCCTTTTGGCTCCACCTTGAAAGTGCTGGACACACAAACCTGCATCAAGACATCTGTCTTGTAAATGAAATATTTTTAAGGTCTCATATTTGTTGATACTTCTGGAGGGGGGCACTGGGATCAAGCTGCAGAGCCTTATGAATGGTAGGCACATTCTCTGCCAATTGACTGTGTTCCTAGCCACATGACTTATTGATATATAATTCATAAAGTATAAACATTATCTTTTAGAGAATTGGGTGTGGTGGTATATACTCTTATAGACCCAGCTGCTTTGTGGAGGCAGAGACAGGAAGATTTCTTAAACCCTAGAGTATATGATAATCCTGGGCAGCAGAGAGATACAGTCTTAAACATGATTTTAGGGCTGGAAAGATGGCTTAGTGGTTAAGAGCATTGGCAGCTATTCCAGAGGTCCTGAGTTCAGTTCCTAGCAACCTACGTTGCAACCATCCAATGAGATCTGGTGCCCTCTTCTAGAGTGCAGGCATACATTCATACATAATAAATAAATCTTAGCAAACAAACAAACAAAAAAAACAACTCCATGGTTTTAATGTTTTGGTGCTAGAGATGGAACCCAGGGCTTTACCCATCCTGATTTATGGTCCTTTTATACAAGGTAGTGTAGCCATAATTATATTGTCTATATATATATATATATGACTTTGTTTTGGGTTTCTTTCATTTAACATATTTTCAAGGTTCATCCATGTTCTAGCCTGCATTGTCATTTCACTTCTTTATTACTGAGTAACAGTCCATTATATTGATTGAATTTTATTTATCCATTCAACCATTATTGGTCATGTGAGTAGTTTCTGATTAGGAGTTATAAATGTATTTTTAAACTTTAAAAATCTTGAGAATAATTCAATTTGAAATAATTGGACTCATAAACTGTTTTTAAATACTGGAATTGCCTGTGTACTTTCATTTGGCCCTGTTCCACAAAAACTATAGAATAGTGCCAAAGTAGGAAATTGACATTGACAACACATACATACACACACACCCTTGATGTGCACCATTGTGTTTGGCGTTTACTTGAGTTCTGGGAATTCAAACTCAAGTCTTTACCCCCTGAGCCATCTTCCCAGCCTATATAAAATACTCTAAGTAAAATCTACTTGGGAGCTGGGCTAGCTTTTCAGAGGCTGAGGAAGATGTATTTCATGCCAGCTGGGGCTTGTTAATGATATATTGTCTTAAAACAAGCAAACAAACAAATGGCAATTAAAAAGTATTTGACTTTCACTAATTGTTGCATGTGTCTTTTTTGCTGTGTAGTGCTATCATATATTATTACATATATGGATTTGTGTAATCATCATAAGAAATATGCAGAACTTCATCACTACAGCTAAAACTTCCCACTTGTTACTACCCCTTCCCCATGCAGTCCCTGTAAAGCACTAATGGTTTTGATACTTTGAGAATGTTAGTAAACAAAGTTATACAGTATCAATATGTAACTTTTTGACATTTATATTTTTTTTTCTCCCTGTGCCTTTTTTTTTTTTGTTGTTGTTGTTGTTGAGACAGGATCTCCCCATGTAGTCCTTGATAGCCTGGAATTTGCTATGTGAACTACCTTGGTCTCTTTGTGTCCCAGGGATTAAATCCAAGCAGGACCTTCTCTGTACATCTTTGAGGTTCTTGGTGTTGCCTATGTGAGTAGTTCCCGCTTCCCCTCTCTTTTTGTGAGTGCTTGTCATGAAAACAGGGTCTTAGCTTGGTAACAATGCATCATACCACTTAGCAACACCCTTTTTGCCCCCCACCCTGCTTTTGAGACAAGGTTTCCTGTAACTGAAGCTGCCATGAACTTGCTTCCAAGTTGAGGATGTCCTTGAATTCCTGATCTTCCTGTCTCTAGCTCTGGAGTGCTGGGATTACAGTTGTATGCAGTCACTGCCCAGCTTCTTTCTTTTTTAATGTAGGTTTTGGGAATGTACTCAGGTCTAAATGCTTACAAGGTAAGTACTTAACAAACTGAACTATCTCTCCAGTCCTTAAATTTACTTAAAAAAATTTTTGGTCTGCTGGTTATAGTGGTACATACCTTTAATCCCAGCACTCAGGAGTCAGAGACAGATCTTTGTGAGTTCAAGGCCAGTCTGGGTTACATAGTGAGACTCTGTTTCTTAAAAAAAAAAAAAAAAGATTATTATTTGTGTATGTGTGTCTGCATATGTGTGTGATGTGTATGTGTACATTTGGACCATAGGTGTGTGTGGAGGTAGAGAAGGTTTTGGATTGCTTTTTTCATACCTTTAAGTGGGATCTGGGGGGATTGAACTTAGGTCACTGTGCTTTTACAGTGAGCACCTTTACCCATTGAGCCATCTTGCTGGCCTGTATTTACCTCCCAATTTTTTAAAATTTATTTTATTTATATTTTTTTCAAGACAGGGTTTTTCTGCATAGTTTTGGTGCCTGTCCTGGATCTCACTCTGTAGCCCAGGCTGGCCTCAAACTCACAGAGATCCGCCTGACAGTGCCTCCCAGTGCTGGGATTAAAGGTGTGTGCCACCACCACCCGGCCCCCCAATTTTTTTTTTTTATGAGTGTGTTTATACCTGAGTGTTCATATGTGTACTACATGCATACATGAACCCATGGACATCGTGTTGGGAACCTCTGGAGAACTTAAAGATAGTTCACAGGGTGGGTACTGGAAACTGAACCTGGGTCCTCTGTAAGAACAGTAGACTACTGAGCCATCTTTTCTAAAAGTTTACCTTTTAGGGGGATATGTACAAGTTGGGGAGCCAGAGAGATGGCTCGAGCACGTAGTGCCTTTCTAGAGGACCCTGGTTCATTTCCCAGTACCTATAGGGTGGCTTATAACTATCTATAACTCCATTCCCAGGGTATCTGACATTGTCTTCTGGCCTCTATGGGCACTACAGACCTGGTGCAGAGTCATACAGGTAGACAAAACACCCATACACATGAAATAAAAAATAACGCTAAAAAGTTGGGTTTTTTTTGTACATACTAATGAAGTACCATGTCATGGTTCTGTGTGTTATATAGATTGTGTGTGTTAAAATCAGGTTAAATGTATCTGTCTTTGTTTTTGAGACAGGGTTTCTCTGTGTAGGCCTGGCTGTTCTGGAACTCGCTCTGTACACCATGTTGGCCTTGAACTCAGAGATCTGCCAGCTCTACCTCTTTGCTAGGATTAAGAATGTGCATCATCACCCCTGGCTCAAAATATATGTCTATATTTACTTAAACAGTTACCATTTTGTTACTGTAAAAACACTCAAAAGTCCCTAGCTTTTGGAAGTGTGCCACACCTTATGATCTTTATTATCTGTAGTTAGTGTACATAGCACACCTGAGATCTGTGGTCCCAAGAATGACTTAATACCTAACCAGGCTTTTTTCTTTTGTAACTCTCGGTTGTCCTTCGCACCTGGGAAATATTCTGTTTTCAAGTTTGTGAGGTCAACCATTTAAAATTCCATGTGTGAGTGAGATCATGAGTGCTCGTCTTTCTGTGCTTGGCATATTTCAATGTACTGATCTCCAGTTTCATCTGTTTTGCTGCAGATGACTGAGTTCAGTCATTTTTATGATTTAATATTCTACTGTGTACATACTTTTTATCCTTTTATCGGTTGTTAGGCACTTAGGTTGTTTCTGTTTCTGGGCTGTTACAAATAGTGCTGTAGTAAACACAGGAATGCAGATGTTTCAGGCATAGTGATTTAATTTTCTCAGGATAATAAGTAGTGATAGAATTGCTAGATCATATGATAATTGTAGTTCAACTATTTTGAAGACCCTTCAAACTATTTTCCATGCCTGGACTAATATTTACATTACCCCAGTGTGCACAAGGTTTCTCATCTGTACTCTTTGCCAGCATCTGTTAGTTTTTTTTTCTCTTAAGATTTATTTTCTGTATATGAGTGTTTTGCTTGCATGTATGTATGTGTACCACATGCATGCCTCATGTCCAGGGATGTCAGGAGAGGCCATTTGGTACCCTGGAACTGGAGTTACAAACAGTTGTGAATTGCCGTGTGTGTGTGTGTGTGTGTGTGTGTGTGTGTGTGTGTGTGTGTGTATGTGTGTGTATGTGTGTGTGTTGGGAATCAAACCTGGATTCTCTGGAAGAGCAAGTGCTCTTAGCCACTGAGCAGTCTCCAGTCCCCTCTTTTGTTTTAAATTCATTAGTTTGGGCCAGGAGTGATGGCTCACGTCTTTAACCCTAGCACTCAGAGGCAAGTAATCTCTGTGAGTTTGAGGCCAGTTGGTCTACAGAGCTAGTTCCAGGATAGCCAGGACTGTTACAGAGAAATCCTGTCTCAAAAAACAAAACAAAACAAAACAAGTAAAAAAAAAGATCTATTAGTTTTGTCTTGTTTTTGAACTTCATTTATGTGTGGCTTTTCCAACCCTTAATCTGTTTTTCAGACTTGTCTATGTTGTATGGACCAAGTAGTACCATTCATTCATTCATTTATTGCTTTAGAGCCTTTCATTGAGTAAATACACCATAATTTGCTTACTCTTCCATTAATGGGTATATTTTATAGTCTTATTAAGTAATTCCTCACTCTTTCTATAGTATAAAGTTATTTTCTAACAGTGTAAATACTTCCCTAGATTTTCGGTAGATTTCAGAATTACTGTTCTTTATTAGATCTATGTTGTGCATGATTCTTAACATGTTATGAATATAATCTATAATCTAAAAATACTCTGGAAACCAGGAGTGCTCTAACTGGGTCTTAGAACGAGTAATAGTAATAACTACAGTAAGAGAAGGCAGGGCTTGAGTCTTCCATCAGAAACAGTACTGAGTGGTTGTCAGCATATGGGGATGTACAATAGTGTATTTGTAGTCCTGGAATGTTAAGTAGTTAGTGAGGTTGGGGTGCAGAGTATGGTAAGCAGTGAGTGGAGTTGCTGATGAGGTCACACAAAGAGGAGAACACGTGTGCCAGATTGACATTTCAAAAAGTTTCCTAGCTGTTAAGTGGAGTGGGACTTAGTGGCCAGGAGCTTCACTGGGGAACCTGCAGAAGGCTTTAGTCATGGCAACTTAGTCAACTAATTAGTGGCAGTGAGGGATTTATGTCTTGTTCACAGGGACAGGAACGTAAACAACTAACAGTGATGTGAAATGAAATGGAATGTTAGCAAATAGGGGTGCAGGTATTTGTTGTGCTGTGGAAATTAAGGAAAAGATGAGTTAATTCTTTTTTTTGTTTTTGGAGGTAGGGTTTCTCTGTGTAGCTTTGTGCCTTTCCTGGAACTCACTTGGTAGCCCAGGCTGGCCTCGAACTCACAGAGATCCGCCTGGCTCTGCCTCCCGAGTGCTGGGATTAAAGGCGTGCGCCACCACTGCCCGGCAAGTTAATTCTGTTGACTGAACAAGAGGATTTTTTTTTAAGTGACATTTTGAAGCAATAATGGATTGAGATATTCTGAATGTCTCATTGTACATGTCAAGTATGCAGCAGGTTGCAGGTAATTGGAATGGAAAATCAGGAAGTGCCTACTTTCTCCATCAGCTGTGGGAAACAGAAGATTAACCAAATAATTGTGTGTGTGTGTGCGCGCATAGTTTTAGCTGTTAAAGTATTCTCTTTAATTAATTGCTTCATATACTTTTGGCAAGCTCTGACATTAAAATTTTTTTAAAAAAATTTTTTTTTAATGTCGCCGGGCAGTGGTGGCGCACGCCTTTAATCCCAGCACTCGGGAGGCAGAGCCAGGCGGATCTCTGTGAGTTCGAGGCCAGCCTGGGCTACCAAGTGAGTTCCAGGAAAGGCGCAAAGCTACACAGAGAAACCCTGTCTCGAAAAACCAAAAAAAAAAAAAAAAATTTTAATGTCTAAGGAGGCCAGAAGAGGGCATTAGATCCTCTGGAACTGGAGTTACAGATGGCTTTGAGCTGCCATGTGGGTGCTGGGGATAAAACCTAGATTCTGTAGAAGCTCTTAAGTGCTGAGCCACCTTTCCAGGCCCTTAACTTTGTTTTTAAATCCCCATCATAAGGTCGGTGTGATGGTCATGCTTATGCACAACTCTAGCACTTGAGAGAGGTAGAAGCAGGAGGATCAGGAGTTTAGTTTGGCTAAAATGTTACTCCAAGAAATCATAGACAAGATCTGTTTTGGACACACTTAAAAAAAAAAGAATAGTTTTTTTTTTTTTTTTTTTTTTTGGTTTTTTGAGACAGGGTTTCTCTGTGTAGTTTTGGTGCCTGTCCTGGATCTCACTCTGTAGACCAGGCTGGCCTCCTGAGTGCTGGGATTAAAGGTGTGCGCCACCACTGCCCTGCAAAGAATAGTTTTTATTTTTACTTATCTATATGTATGTATGTATATATGTATGTATGACACATGTGTATAAGTACCCAAGAAGGCCACAAGAGGGCCGCAGATTCACTGGAGCTGGATTTGCAGGTAGTTGAGTTGCCTGACACGTCTGGGAACTGAACTTGGGTCTTTTGCAAAAACAGCACGTGCTCTTAACCACTGATGCATCTCCTCAGCCTCTGGACACTTTTTTTGGGGGGAGGGGCAGAGGTGTGTGTGTTGGGGGGGCTGGGTAATTTTACATTCTAAACAAATTTGAGTTTTTTCATGTGTAAAATGCTTATGAATGAATAAATTAAGAAAGATTCTTGGCTAGAAATATTACTCAGTGGCTGAAGTCCTTGCTGTAAAAACATGAAATCTTGATTTAAATCTCAGCACCTGTGTAAAAAACTAGGCACTACTGGGAGGCAGAGACAGGTAGCTCCTGGGAATTTGTTGGCCCGCTAGTCATGCTGATGGTGAAAAAATAAGGTGGAGAGTGAGAGAGGAAAACACCCCACACCACCCTTTCTTAGAAAGTAAGATGGAAATTATTAGAGGAAGATAATTGGCTTTGACCTCCCTCTGGTTTCTGTGTGTGCATGCATGTCCAGATGCCTTCAACACTTACACACACACACACACACACACACACACACACACACACACACACACACACCACAACATACCATTAAAAATATTTTATTCCTTGCTGTTGGACAGATGTGTTGGGGAATATTATTTTAAGATGTGTTACTTTTGTTTATGTTGCATTTGTTTAACTCTTGTGAAGCCGTGTTACTTTGCCTGTCTAAAGCACCTGATGGTCTAATAAAGAACTGAACGGCCAATAGCAAGGCAGGAGAAATAGGTGGGGCTGGCAGGCAGAGAGAATATATAAGAGGAGAAATCTGGGAAAGAGAAAAGCCAGAGAAGGAGGACGACGCAAGGGGCCAGCCACCCAGCCACCCAGCCAGGCACAGAGTAAGAAGGAAAGAAAAGGTATACAGGAATAGAGAAAGATAAAAGTTCAGAGGCAAAAGATAGATGGGATAATTTAAAGTTAAGAAAATGGGCAAGAAAAAAGCCAAGCTAAGGCTGGTCATTCATCATTAAGAATAAGCCTCCATGTGTGATTTATTTGGGAGCTGAGTGGCCGGCCCCCCAAAAGAGCAAAAACAAACAACAGAGATGGCTCTATTAAGAGTACCTTCTCTCTTCGATATGACTTGGGTTTGATTCCCAGGATTCATGTCAGAGGGCTCACAACCTGTAACTTCAGTGTTGGGATCTGACACCTTCCTCCAGCCTCCGAGGACACCTCTACACATGGCATGCACACAGTTGTGTTTTATTTTTTCCATTCTTCAAATGATAAGGTTGTTTCCTCTTACTACTTTTTTTTTTTTTTTAAAGATTTATTTATTATGTATACAGTGTTCTGCCTGCAGGCCAGAAGAGGGCGCCAGATGTCATTACAGATGGTTGGGAGTCACCATGTGGTTGTCGGGGAATTGAACTCAGGACCTCTGGAAGAGCAGCTAGTGCTCTTAACCGCTGAGCCATCTCTCCAGCCCCTTACTACTTCTTATAACTTGTAATTGTTAAATAACAGGGTGTTTTCTCATTTCTTGAATATACTTGGTTATGTTAATTTCTTTAATCAGATCTTAATAAAATGTGAAAATGAGTTTAGAGTATACTGTCATAAAGTTCTAAAGCTTCTGTTTAATTTTTAGAGTTTGAAGAGAGAGTGGGATTGAGATTTGAAATGCTTTACAGTGAACTCTTGACATTTGGCAGTGATGTGACAATTGTCATTATTTTTTGACTTATTCCATAACTTTTTGTTGTTAAAATAATTTTGAGTATTAAAGTTACATTTATTTTTATTTGTGTGTATGTGCCTGCATGAGTATGTACATCACATGCATGCAGGAGCCCAAACAGTCCATAAAAGAGGGCATTTTCATTCTCTGGAACTGGAGTTAGAGGCTGCTGAGAGCCACCATGTCAGTGTTGGGAACAAAACCTGGGTCCTCTGTAAGAGCAGTCAATACTTTTTTAGCATCTGAGCCACACCTCTCCAGTCCCTTGCTCAACTTCTTACAATCTCATTTTCTCTTTTAAGAACCTTGAGAGGAGTGTGTGTGTCTGTGTGTGTGTTTGTGCACGTGCATGCGTGTGCGTGCCAGCCAATGGATTTAAGTAAAAATAACTACTTACTTACTTTTTAGAGGCTGTCATATAGTTGAGATTAAGCAGAAAGACTTGCAAGTAAAGTTAATAGTGGTGATTGGAAGAAAAGAGTAATGGGAGTATAGTGGGAATTCACTCTGCCCATGATCTTGGGCTATCTGGTCTGATAGAAGTGGTATTTCTTGACAGCCTATGTGACGACTTAAAAGGGAAGAGGGAGGGGATCTCAAGTTATCTCTTGGACATGGAAGGCTTCCTGGTACTTGATTTGGAGACCTGACCTGGTCTGGACCTTTCCCCATCTTTCCTTGGGAGACAAAGAGGCAACGGCGCCGCTTCATTTTGTATCAGTGAGTTTCCCCATAGAACCCTTTAATAAATTTCTACATATAAACCATTGAGACTCTTGTTACAGGGAGGGTCATGCAATCAGACTATTTTTTTTTTTTGGAGACATATAGTCCTGGCTGGCCTGGAACCCATTATGTAAACCAGGTTGAACCCACATCTTGAACCCACAAAGATTCTCCTGCCTGTGCCTCCCAAGTGCTGGAATAAAAGTGTGCTACCAGCTGGGCGGTGATGGCACATGTCTTTAATTCCAGCACTTGGGAGGCAGAGGCAGGCAGATCTGGATCTCTATGAGGCCAGCCTGGGCTACAGAGTGAGTTCCAGTTCCAGGAAGGGCGCAAAGCTACACAGAAAAACCCTGTCTCGAAAAAACCAAAAAAAAAGGGGGGGCGGAGGGGGAGTGTGTGCCACCATGCCCAGCATCAGTCAAGTTTTAAATGTGAGGATTGTTTTGTGGAGAGGTTTGTGGATTGTGCTTGCAGGCTGCGTGTACCTGGTGCCTTGAGGTTGTATAGCTTGTAGGTAAAATAGGTTAAAAGTTTTTTTTTTTTTAAAGTGGTTGAAAAAGTTCAAGAGAATATTTTGTGAAAGATGAGTGAAATTCAAATTTCAGTGTCCATAGTAGTTATTTAAATTACATATTCTTTTTGTTTACATATTGTTCATGTGTAGGTTTCTTGTTTGTTTGTTTTTGAGACAGTCTCTATGTAGCTTCGGCTGTTCTAGAACCCCTGATGTAGACCAGGCTGGCTTTGAACTCACAGAAGTCCACCTGCCTCTGCTTCCTGAGTGCTGGTACTATAGACATGTACCAGCCATCACATTTGGCCTTCTATGTAGTTAAGTAGTTGCAATGGAGGCTATATTGCTTATAAAGCTTGAAGTGCTGTCACATTCTGAGGAAGATAGTTTTCAACCTCTGATGGGAATACTACTGAAAACTGAAGTGATAACAGGATTGTAAACTAAATGGTATGCTTGAAAAGTGGGGCAATAGTCAGTGCTTGATAATCTTGCTTAAAAAAACAGGATCTTGAGATACAAAGTGCTGAAATGGAAATATCAGAAGACGTGTAGGAAGCGAATGAGTTAGGATTATTTAATACCTAACTTGTCATAAGGAACTCAAACTGAACACGTGAATTTCTACAGATTTCTAGGCATTTGAATACTTGGTCCCCAGTTGTTGTTGGTGTTCAGGGAACTCTAGGTGGTGCAGCCTTGCTGGAGGAAGTATATAACTGGGGGCAGGCCTTGAAATTAAAAAGCCTTCATCATTTGCAGCTCACAATCAATGAGCTAAGACATGGAAAGTGGGTAAGCACAGGGCCAGTTATATAATAGCTCAGTGGTAGAGAGCTTGCCTAGCATGCAGTCTAGTAGGTTCAACCCTCCAGTACTGTCCCTCAAATAAAAGTGAAGGGCTTCTCTCTCCAGCTTTCTCTCCTCATTCTCAACTATCATTACTTTTTCCTCTCTTGTACTCTTTTTTTTTTTTTTTGACACAGGGTCTCTTTATTGTAACCCTGGCTATCCTGGACCTTGCTATATATAGACTAGACTGGCCTTGAAATCAGAGAGATCTGCCTGCCGGATTAAAAGCCACTCCTGGCTCCCTGTTTGTTTGTTTGTTTGTTTGTTTGTTTTTGTGAGCCTAGACTGGCATCAAACTATAGATCCTCTTGCTTCAGCCTCCCAAGTGCTGGGATTATAGTTGAGTCCCATGCTTGGATTATCCTTAAGTTCTCAGTGGCTACAGTTTTGCTGCCTTGTTTGGTGGTGTTTTACTGCATACTTCTATTATATATATACTCTTGCAGTGATGACATTTAAATGTCACATATTCTCTTTAGGTGAAATTTTTGTTGTCATATTAAAAAAGTAAAGTAGAAAATGATGGGCTGTTTCAGGAGTGGCTCTGCGCAACATTTATTGGCCTCCTGAAATTCATTTAGCCCCCTTTGAAGATACCTTAAAATTTATCAGCCTAGCTGGGCGTTGGTGGCGCACGCCTTTAATCCCAGCACTTGGGAGGCAGAGCCAGGTGGATCTCTGTGAGTTCGAGGCCAGCCTGGGCTAACAAGTGAGCATCAGGAAAAGCACAAAACTACACAGAGAAACCCTGTCTCAACCCCCCCCCCCAAAAAAAAAATTATCAGCTTAAATGTAGCCATTATAAGACCATTAGTTATGCTTCTTGTGAGCTGCCTGGTTTTTCTTTATGATTCTTAGTTGTTCATTTGCAGGGCTGCCTGATTAAGAAGTGCGGGGATCAAGAAAAATGGGCCTTTTTTTTCTGGAGTTGTATCCATGTCAGTGGATGCCCACACACTCCAGAAGAGAATTTGACATTGCTGCTGCTGTTGTTGCTGTTATAACAGAGGCGGCCACCACTGCTACTGTTTCTGGGATTACCATTTCATAATTGCTTACTACAGCTAACACAGTGGAGACCTTGGCAGCAAAAGTAGCTACCACAGTTAGTTAATCTTTCATTCTATTGGGCATGATAAATTTAATTCAATAGTTATATACATTTCGATTGGCTTTGAAAATTATAAATTTATTAACTCAAGTTCCATTTGCCTTTGGGATACCATCTTACAAGGACTCCAATTTGCAGTAAGTTTCGTTAAGGAAGAGAATGGCTCAGTTGCCTTTAACGTACTGGCTATGGGTGGGTTAGAACTTCTGTTGGTCTTTTCTGTGTCAAACACACAGATTGCAAGCCCAGTGCCACTTTGAGGTCTTTGGCAGCAGTAAACTCTGCAGCTCACACACGATTGAGCCTGTATGATAATGAGTATTCAGAGACAGGTAATGCCGAGGGGGCGCTCAGCAACCTAAGACAGAGTGCCTGTATGGCCTGGGCAGGCATCTCCATGACAGGTAAGGTGACCTGCTGATGTCCCATGCAACCTAAGTCAGAAACTAATTTATTAGTAAAAGGGGGACCTGTAGAGTCCTGGCCCCTGTTGCTTTGCTTGCTGACCTTGACCTTGATATCCTCCCTATGCTAATTCCCTCCCAGGTTCCACCCTCCTGAATACTTAAGGGAAGTTCCTTGTCTGTGTATCCTGCATAATGGGCATTAACAGCTTAGATGCAAGATTGTAAAACATCAGTAGCGAACTTCTGCCCTCCAGAGTTTTCCCATTGTGCTGTAAGCCTGTATTCAAGACTTCCTCCCTCCTTCAGTAAATGGCATTCGCATTAAAAAAAAAAAAAAGAAAAGAAAATGATGGGCTGGAGAGATGGCTCAGCAGTTAAGAGCACTGACTGCTCTTCCAGAGGACCCAGGTTCAATTCCCAGCACCCACATGACAGCTCACAACTTTGGTCTGTAACTTCAAGATTTGACACCCTCACACATACGTACGTGCAAGGAAAACAGCAATACACATTAAAAAAAATTAAAAAAAAAGAAAATAAACGAACATTCCTACTTCTCATCTCCTTTTTTACTATAATTCCTTTTAGGCTAATTGCTTGCATTTTAAAGTGTGTTCATCAACTTCATTGATGTATAATTGACGTGAAATAGAGGGCATATTTTTGACATATGAAGGCATCTATGAAACTATTTATACAGTCTTAAACATGTTTATCTTTTAAAAGTTTTTTTTCTGCTAATTGGCAGATCCTCCCTCAACTCCACATTTTAGTGATTTTTCTGTCACTTTAAAGTACTTTAGTGTTATACAACATGCATCTTTTTGTGTCTTCTTGTATAATATTAGAGGGAGCATCCTCAATATTATACATCCCAGGGGCTCAGGAGAGAGAACTACTAATGGCGAGGACTATTTTCGGGAAATAGAGTCTCAGCACACTGAGCTCTATAGTCCACTTGCTTTAATTCCTCAGGCATGACATCCTTTATACACAGCTTCAGTTCTGTTCTCGTGCCTAGCTCCTTTCTTGCCTGATTTCTCTCTATACTTACCTGTTGCTCCCTCTAAGTTCTATCTTAATTCTCTCATCTTAATTCTGCCTCATCTAGGTCCTTTTCAGCTTGTTCTTAACCCAGCTAGTACTTCCCCATCTGGCTCTTCCTCATCTTCCATCTCATTCCTCTAGTACTGTCTTCTAGCCCTTCAATCTAGTTCTTCCCCATCTCAGTTTGTTCCTCTCAAGTTCTTACCCGTCTACTTCTTCCATTCTCTTTTCTCTTCTCCGTCCTCCACATTCCACCTAAGTCTCCCAGGGATCCAGTTATAAACCCAAGCAATAGCAAGCCACTGGTCAAGCAAGGTCACCAGGCTTGAATTCTACAGGGTCATAAAGGCAGGTAAGAATTTTCCTCAGGCAGTGACAATCAGGCTTTCTTTTACAATCCAAAATGGGAGTGGTAAAAGAAAAGGTCAACTGAGTGCTAATGACCAGTTAGCATATAAGAAAGGGGATCTGTGTGCTCAGTCTACATTCCTAGAAGTGGTTAGGAAAGAAGTTAGTAAGGTTGTATAAGAAAGGAGGGTCCAAGCTAAACTGTGTAAAGCTATTATTTAACATCCACCTGACCTAGGCAGTGTCTCCTTGTGGAATTAAATCAGGAGACTTGCATGTGGGCTGTTATCACTGTTAGTCCTTGAAAGCGGCTAAGGGAGATATCTGATTCCAAAGAAAGACTTTCCTGAGGCTGTTCTCCAAATACCTGGAATGTGTATGTCCAGAGAGTGATCAGTCCACACTGTTAGCTCTTCTTAGGGAAAAGACAATTGGGAAAACTATGAAGGCACACATGATTTTCATAACAGAAGACAGCTGATATATAACAAGCCAAATAACACCAAAAACTCCTTGGAATTTGGCTTCCTCTGGAGGAATTCCCTGATCCCTCCAGGTAGTGACTTTGCCATAACCAGCTGAGTTCTTGTGATATATTCCTGCGGCCCGCAGCAGTGTCTGCTTTCTGTCACTTAGCATGACTGCTGTCAGATTTATCTAGCAGTCATGACAGTGTTTTTATTCCTTTTCTACATAGCATCTATTTTATATTATCCAGTTTATTAATAGACATTTGAGTTATTTCTATGTTGTTTGGTAAACATTTGTGTGTAGTATTTACGTGGGATCATGTAGAAGGTGAATCTGTAAAGAAAGTGTCCAATGTTTTCTTTCCTAAGGTTTTTTTTTTTTTTTTTTTTTTTTTTTTTTTTTTTTTTTTTTTTTTTTTTTTTTTTTAAGACAGAGTTTCTCTGTGTACCCCTGGCTGTCCTGAAACTCTGTAGTCCAGGCTGGCCTTAAACTCACAGAGATCTGCCTACGTCTGCCTCCTGAGTGCTGGGATCAAAGGTGTGTGCCATCATGCCTGGCAGTCAAATGTTTTCTAAGGTAGCTCTTCTGTTTGATTAATTCTTTTTACCAGCTATGAATAAGAGCCCCAGTTCCTCCACATCTTCTTTAGTATCTTGACAGAACTATTCCTTTTCAATGTTTTGTCTGTTTTGCTCTCTTTGAGCAGTCTTGCTATATAGTGCTCGCTCTCGCTTACGCGCTCTCTCTCTCTCTCTCTCTCTCTCTCTCTCTCTCTCTCTCTCTCTGTTTTGGTGGGTATATGTGTGTAGTTTCCTGGGTGAGCTCCCCCCCCCCCCAAGATCTGAGGATTGAACCCAGGGCCTTGTGCTTGCTAGGCAAGCACTCTACCACTGAGCTAAATCCCCAACCCTGACTTTTTTAATTAAATTTTTTCACTTATTTAACATACTGACCACAGTTTCCCCTCCTCCTCTCCTCTTGTCCCCTCCCCTCTCATCTACCCCCCATCTACTCCTCCATTCAGAAAGGGGCAGGCCTCCCGTGGGAGTCAATAAAGTATGACATATCAAATTGAGGCAGGACCAAGCTCCTCTCCCCTCATCAAGGCTGGGCCAGGCATCCCAGCATGGGGAATAGGTTCTGGGCGAGTTTTTGTCTTGGCATATCCACGCATGGGCAGAGGAGGATGTTGCATGCCCTGCCCTATCACTTTGAGACAGGTCTCTTTGAGCCTGGAGCAAGATGAGCAGCCAGCAAGCCCCAGTAATCCCAGCTGTTAACACAGAGGTTTACAGGTTGCTTATATGATGTTGTTGGCTTTCTACGTGAGTTCTGGGTTTTATACTCAGGTCCTCATGCTTGTGCCACAAGTGCTCCTAAGTGTAGAGCCATCTGCCCAGCTTATACACTCTCATTTGTTTTCCTTAACATTTCCTTAAAAACATGTGGAGCATTGTCGTATGTGCTGATAATTTGTCATGTGTGTAGTCTTCCATGAAGTGCCTCTTAAAGATCTTTGGGTCACTTTTCTTTTCTTTGGCTTTTTTGAGACAGGGTTTCTCTGTGTAGCCTTGGCTGTCTTGGAACTTGCTTTATAGACCAGGCTGGACTCATTCAGAGATCTGCCTGCCTCTGCTTTCTGAGCGCTGGTATTCAAGGTGTGCGTCACCACCACCAATCAGGTCACACATTTTTATTCTTGAAGAATTTCATAAAATGAGCTGGTTGTGGTGGCTTTAATCCCAGCACTTGGGAGGGAGAGGCATGTGGATCTCTTGAGTTTGAGGCCAATGTGGTCTATAGAATGAGTTCTAGGACAGCCAGGGCGGTTACACAGAGAAACCCTGTCCCGAAAAACCAAATTAAAAAAGAATTTCATAAATGTATTTTGATCATATTTCCTTTTTAGTCTTCCTGCTAATTCCTCCCAGATCCCCCTAGTTTCCCACCTCCTTCTTCCTTTGTACTCCCCACCATGGTTGAATTTTAAGAGTTCTTCACAGGTTTTGGATTACAACACTTCTTTTTTGGTTTTGTTTTGTTCTTGTCTGACCTTGGTCTGTGGCAGTCCTCATGCTTCTGTCTTCAAGCGCTGAGATTACATGCATGTGTTGTCAACCCTGGACTGGGTCATAATTCTTCATCAGAGTCCTTTTTTGCAAATATGTTTGCACAGCTGGTGTTTTGTTGTAGCATGAATCTTAAATGGTCTTATTAATAAAGTCAAACCCGGAGCCAGGTATTGGGTTAAAGCTGGAAGATCAGAGAAGCAGAATGAGCTACAGCTTCCTCACCTTGCGAATTCCTCAGCTGATCCTGTTTTCTCAGACTGGAAGCCTCTGAGTCCTCATCCAAATGAATCGCAGCCGAACTGCTGCTAAAAGCTGAAAAGCTTAACCAGGCTCTAGTTCCTGGTTTTCAACGCCTTATATACCTTTCTGCTTTCTATCATCACTTCCTGGGATTAAAGGCTCTTGTTACCACGCCTGGCTGTTTCCAGTGTGGCTTTGAACTCACAGAGATCCAGACTGATCTCTGCCTCTGGAATGCTAGGATTAAAGGTGTGAGTGCCACCATTTTCTGGCGTTTCTATGTCTGTCTAGTGGCTGTTCTGTTCTATGACCCTAGATAAGTTTATTAGGTTGCACAATATTTGGGGAACACAATATCACCACATTTTGTTGTTCTTTTGACAGTTTCACAGAGGAGACATTTGTAATCTTAGTATATGCCTTTGGTGCTGTTATTAGTTGCCAAGCACCATTTGTCAAAATCTGTATCTCTATTGCCTTTGTTCTTCTGATGATACTATGTTCCTGGACTTTCTGTATTATTCCCTTAATCTCTTAGTTCCTTTTTTATTACCACTCTGTTTTTTTTTTTTTTCCTGTAGCTTTAAAAGAAGTCTTTAAACTAGATAGAATCAGTTCTCCAAACTTTTTGTCCCTCTTTTAAAATTTAATTATTTTAATAGTGAACTTATAGGAATGGCACAGAGAACAGACAAAATTAGAAGCTCCTACTTGCTTGTAGGAAAACTCAGAATAAGTATAGTCAATGGATGGAATGTTCTGTATGATGAAAATGCTACAAATGTTTAATTTCTATCAGTAAGAAATTTTTACTTATTTTTAATTAAAAAAATAAATTTATGTATGTGTGTGCATGTGTGCTCATGCATACCTGCATGAATATGTGTTTGCATCTGAGTGAATTGGAGTATGTGTGGAAGTCAGAGAACAACTTGCAGGGAACTGACCATGTAGGTCAGGCTGGTCTCAGATTCAAAGAGATCAGATTTCCTTTGCCTCTTGACTGCTGGGATTAAAGACATGTGCTGCTAGGACTGACCCAAGTAATTTTTAATATAATGTTTTTATTCTTTGATGATTTTATATATGCATATTATGCATTTTGATCATATTTACCACCAGTTCTTCCCAGATGCATTCTTCATGTTTTCCCCTCCCCTCTGTTTTTTTTTTTTTTTTTTTTTTTGAGACAGGTTGTGCTAGAACTCACAGAGATCCACCTACTTCTTCTGGGATTAAAGGCTTACACTACCACACCCTGTCCTTTTAAAAATAACTGAGAGAGTTTAATAATTTGTGCTGCTTATAGACTGATAGGTGTGGGGTCTGGTGTCATCTGTTGGAGGGTAGTTTTCTTAGGGTTTCTATTGCTGTGAAGAGACACCATGATCATAGCAACTCTTATAAAGAAAAACATTAAATTCAGAGGTTTAGTCCGTTATCTTCATGGAGCTGTGCAGGCAGATATGGTGCTGGAGAAGAAGCTGAGAGTTCTACAAGCAGCAGAAGCAACTATATGTCACACTGATAGCTTGAGCATGAGACCTTAAAGTCCACCCCCCCACTTCCTCCAACAAGACCACACACACTTCAACAAAGCCACACACCTAATAGTGTTACTTCCTATGGGGACCATTTTGTTTTAAACCACCACACCAGTGACCATAAAAAAAAAAAAAAAAAAAAGCCCTGATCATAATTAAATTTAAAAAGGTCCCAAATTAAATTTAAAAAGATCCCAAATTCTTATATAACTCCAAAATTCTGAATATCTGGCATATGTAAACATTTGAGTTGTTTATAAAAAAAAGAATAACATGTTGAAAATATTATTAAATAAATTTTTTTTCACAATTTATTATGGCATTTTAAAGCTGTCCCAGTACACTGATGAAAATTTATGTGGGGATATTGTTAAAAGCCAAAATATTATTAATGTTTTTATTAGCATATAATAATTAAATAAATAATAAGATTCATTATAACATTTTTATACATGTACATAATGTATTTTGATTATATTCACTTCCCATTACTCTCTTACTCTTTCCTACAAATCCTCTTTCTTTGCCAACTCACCCCTCCTTTGGTGACCTGTCGTTTCATTGGGGTTGTTTACAGGAGTGGGTGAAAGTTTGTTTAGAAGAGTGTAGGCACTTTAGCACTTTCACTGAAGAGAGTGTTTCCCTCTTCCACTGACCACTAACTGTGTCATTCCTCAGGAAGAGGAGGGTGCCTTGATACCCTCCCCTATCCATGTCAGGATATTGATGGTTCCTTGTGGTGGCGATCGTGCATAGGCAATCATAGCTGTTACGAGCTCAAGTGTGCAGCAGCTATCCATGCAGGGAAGTCAGCAGCCCTCACCTCTCATACCCTTCCAGCTGTTACAGACATTCTCTCAGCACTGGAGGTAGTGAGATAGATGTTCCATTTGTGAATGAGTTTTTTTTTTTTTTTAAAGATTTATTTATTATGTATATAGTGTTCTGCTTGCATGTGTGCCTGCACACCAGAAGAGGGCACCAGATCTCATTGTAGATGGTTGTGAGCCAACATGTGGTTTCTGGGAATTGAACTCAGGACCTGGAAGAGCAGCCAGTGTTCTTAACCTTCCTCTCTGTTCTTGGAGCATACTTTACAGTCACTGCTGACAGGTTACTGAAAGAAGCGGCTCTGACCAAAACCAACAGCAGCACTATTATTTAGAAGATAGTTTGATAAGCACATCGTGTTTGTTTAGGAAAACGGCAGTGACCTCTTGCCCAGGTTTTATAACCTCCAACCATGACCTTTTGACTGGGTTTATAGTACCAAGTATGAGTTTTGTCTTGTGAAGTCTATTACCTCCATAACAGATGTTTCACTGTTGTACCAATGGGTGAGTTTCTTGGCTATTGGTTTTGTTGCATATTTGGTCTACAGCTAAGTCTAGTAACACCTCTTACCCAGCAGCTTGTTATAGTGAGACTTAGCCCAGTTCCAGCTTGATTTTTTTGTGTTCCACGGTGTAAGGCATCATCATTAGTAAGACCTTACTGTCTAGTTCTGTGGGCAACTAACAGCATTGATAGTTGCCTGTATTGTTTTGGGAACTGCAAGGGTGCCTCTGACCAACAGCTTATAGGGAGGTAACCTACTCTCTTGTCCTGGGGCTTTTTTAAAATGTGGCTTCTTGGAGTGATTTTATCTACTCACACAGGGTACATTTGCTCAAACGTTTGAAAATGTTTTATTTCTTAATTATCAGGTATCAGATTTCTATATGACTTTTTCATAGATTGTTAATTTTGGTTGATCTTCCTGGCTACTCACCCTTCTCATGCATTCCTGATCACTCCCCATTTTTAGACAGGACCTCAGACTGTAGATCATGTAGGTTAAAGGCAACTGAGCCATTCCCTTCCTTAATGAGCCTTACTGCAAATTGGAGTCTTTGTAAGATGGTAGATCATGTTGGTCTGGAGCTTTTTTTTTTTTTTTTTCTTCGAGACAGGGTTTCTCCGTGTAGCTTTGCGCTTTTCCTGGAACTCACTCTGTAGCCCAGGCTGGCCTCGAACTCACAGAGATCTGCCTGCCTCTGCCTCCCGAGTGCTGGGATTAAAGGCGTGTGCCACCACTGCCCGGCTGGCCTGGAACTTTTTAATAGTCTTCCTTCCTCGGTCTTCCAAGGACTGAGATTACAGTGTGAACTACCACCTGGCTTCAGTCACTATTAAATTTGATGCAGCTTTAAAAACTTCCCCCAAGCTGGGCTGTGGTGGTGCAAGCCTTTAATCCTGGCACTCGGGAGTCAGAGCCTGGCAGATATCTTGTGAGTTCGAGGCCAGCCTGGTCTACAGAGCAAGATCCAGGACAGTCACCAAAACTACACAGAGAAACCCTGTCTTGAAAAAATCAAAACAACAACAACAACGAAACAAACAAACAAAAAAACTTCGCCCAGAGAAGTTTACTAGAATAGTTGAGTAAAATGTTACAAATAAGAAGAGAATATTGAAAAGGTATATCTAGATAACTAAGCTTTTTTTCTGTGTGTGTTTAGTTTTAACAATAGTGAACGTTTGATGTGAAATGACAGTTCAAATAATGAATTTTGCCAGTAGGTGGCAACAAATCAATATCTGATTTATAGTATAACTAATAAACAAGATACATTTTATTTTTCCCACCAGTAAACATTGTGTGGTTATGCCTTATGCTTTTTAAAAAGTGGTTATAGAGTTTATTAAATGATATGACTTGGAACTCACAGAGATTCCTCTGCTTCTGTCTCTTGAGTGCTGGGATTAAAGGCATGTACCGTCACAACCTGATCTTATATATCTTAACCTGACCTCAAACTCACTAAGTAGGTGACAATGACCTCTCAAGTGCTGAAATTACAGGCATGTGCCATCATGCCCAAAATGCATTTTTTTTAAATAAAGACAGTTTTACCGTGTAGACCAGGCTGCTGTCAAACTCACAGAAGTCTGCCTGCCTCTGCGTGCTGGACTTAAAGGCCTGCACCACCATACCCAGCTCTGCATAGTGCATTTTAAAACTGACAGTTGTTTTGTTTTACTTATTTATTTTTTTAAGCCAGTGTCTTACTTTGTAGCTGAGGCTGACATGGAACTTTCTATGTAGACTAAGTACATGAAACTCACTATGTAGTCTAAGCTTGCCTTGAACTCTTGACAGTCTTCCTCCCTCTGCTTCCAGTTACAGGCATGTGTCATTGCACTCAGCTTTATTTTCAAACTGAGTGATGATATAGCTATTTGGTGTATTACCTGGTGACTGCAAAGTATTTGTTGTGGGCTTAGGATTTCCCCCCCTGAAGTTTACAGTAGTCGAGACATTAGGATTTTAAAAAGGTCTACAAGGAGCTGCCAGCTTAAGTCATGCTGGGATCAAGAAAATGGGCCTTGGCGGTTCGTGTTCCTGGAGTTGTATCCATGCTAGTGGATGTCCACACACTCCAGACCAGAATTTGACATTGCTGCTGCTGTTGTTGCTGATATAGCAATGGTGGCCACCGCTGCTAGTGTTTCTGGGATTACCATTTCATAATTGCTTACTACAGCTGGCACAGTGGAGACCCTGGCAGCAAAAGTAGCTACCACAGTTAGTTAATCTTTCATTCTATTGGGCATGATAAATTTAATTCAATAGTTATATATATTTCGATTGGCTTTGAAAATTATAAATTTATTAACTCAAGTTCCATTTGCCTTTGGGATACCATCTTACAAGGACTCCAATTTGCAGTAAGTTTCGTTAAGGAAGAGAATGGCTCAGTTGCCTTTAACGTGCTGGCTATGGGTGGGTTAGAACTTCTGTTGGTCTTTTCTGTGTCAAACACACAGATTGCAAGCCCAGTGCCACTTTGAGGTCTTTGGCAGCAGTAAACTCTGCAGCTCACACACGATTGAGCCTGTATGATAATGAGTATTCAGAGACAGGTAATGCCGAGGGGGCGCTCAGCAACCTAAGACAGAGTGCCTGTATGGCCTGGGCAGGCATCTCCATGACAGGTAAGGTGACCTGCTGATGTCCCATGCAACCTAAGTCAGAAACTAATTTATTAGTAAAAGGGGGACCTGTAGAGTCCTGGCCCCTGTTGCTTTGCTTGCTGACCTTGACCTTGATATCCTCCCTATGCTAATTCCCTCCCAGGTTCCACCCTCCTGAATACTTAAGGGAAGTTCCTTGTCTGTGTATCCTGCATAATGGGCATTAACAGCTTAGATGCAAGATGGTAAAACATCTTAGCAAACTTCTGCCCTCTGGGGTTCTACCATTGTGCTGTATTTAAGACCTCCTCCCTCCTTCAGTAAATTAAAAAAAAAAAAAAGAAATATAAATAATAAATATATGAAAATGCTCAGTATCATTAACCATTGAGGAAATAAAAATCTAAATCACAAGGAGAGTCTCTTAACTCCAGTTAGAATGTCTATTGTTAAAAAAAAATTAATGTAGGTGAAAATGTGGGCAAAATGAATATTTATATATTTTTTTGGGAATGTAAATTAGTAGAGCCACTAAGGAAATCTGAAGGTTCTTCAAAAATAAATTTAAGCAGGGCGGTGGTGGCACACACCTTTAATCCCAGCACTCGGGAGGCAGAGCCAGGTGGATCTCTGTGAGTTTGAGGCCAGCCTGGGCTACCAAGTGAGTTCCAGGAAAGGCGCAAAGCTACACAGAGAAACCCTGTCTTGAAAAACAAACAAACAAACAAAAAAAAACAAAAATAAATTTACAGTGATTTAGTTGCACCATTCTGGGGCATATGTTTGAAGGAGCCCAAAGCAGCATACACTAGGATGCCTGTGTGCCCATGTTTATTGTGTTACTATTCACAGTAGCTAAGACAATGGGATTAGGTGAATAAATACAGAAAATGTGATCTCTCTCTCTCTCTCTCTCTCTCTCTCTCTCTCTATATATATATATATATATATATATATATTTATATATATATATAAAGGTCTGCAATCAATTCTACATTCAGCCAAATGATTTATTAACTAGTATTTTTCAATATTTAGATTTGATTTTATCTGGCTAATGTATTTTATTTGATTTTTAAGTTAGAAGGTAGTTCTCTGCTATCTTTTGGTTCTTCTCACAGTTAGAATATTCATTCATTTGCCCATATTTTCTTTTTTTTTGTTTTTTCGAGACAAGGTTTCTCTGTGTAGCTTTGCGCCTTTCCTGGAACTCACTTGGTAGCCCAGGCTGGCCTCGAACTCACAGAGATCCGCCTGGCTCTGCCTCCCGAGTGCTGGGATTAAAGGCGTGCGCCACCACTGCCCAGCTGTCCATATTTTCGTTCATTGACAGGTCTTACTCTGTAGCCAGGCTAGGTGTGGACTCCTGCCTCTCTGCCTCCTAAGTGCTGGGATGACAGGCATGCATGTTGACTTTGTGTTTTAGCATTTCTGTCTTGTTTGATGCATGTTGACAGTTTGTGTAGAATCTTTATAGAGGGATTCTACAGGTTTCAGGCATGTAAGGTCTTAATCAAGGCTTGGCACCTTGTTGAACAACTGGAGAATGTAGTTTCTGTAATTGTATACCCACAGAGTTTAACATTTGCTTTTGAAAGATGCTAATGAATTGGTAGCTAATTTAAAGGAGCTCTTTTTTTGTTTATCTCTTTTTTTGTGTGTGTGTGGGGTGTTGAGACAGTGCTTCTATGTGTATCCCTGGCTGTCTTAGAACTTGCTTTGTAGAACAGACTGGCTTTGAACTCACAGAGACCTGCTTGCCCCTGCCTCCTAAGTGCTGGGATTTAAGGTGTGCACCACCACACCCATCTTAAAGGAGCTTTTTCTGTGGTGAGGTGAAATACTTTTTCTTTGATTTTATTTTCTTAAATGTTTTCATTGGTCACTTAGATCAGTGGTTCTCAACCTGTGGGTTGAGACCCTGTGGAGCAATTGAACAACCCTTTCTTTCACAGGGGTCACCTAAAAGACCATCAGAAATATCAGATATTTACATTATGATTCATAACAGTAGCAAAATTACATTTATGAAGTAGAAACAAAAATAATTGTATTGTTGGAGGTCACTATAACATGAGGAACTGTATTAAAGGGTCATAGCATTTGTAAGGTTGAGACTTATGATGACATATTACTTGATTTCCAAATTAGTTTGTTTAAGGATGTTGGGTTTTGCCCTTTTTTGTCAGAATATTATCAGAATTTAGAAAAGTCTTGAATAGAATTACATCTCTATGATAGTTATTGATGAATGGCTTCAGCTGGTTTCCAAGTGTACCTTCTTCAACAAACATGGAATAAATAGGATATTGAGTATTTGGTGGTAACAGCAGACATTTCGGTGTCTGATAAATGCCTTCCTTCCCATGCAGTGGGTATAGAGCCTTCCTATTCATCCTGCACATTCACTAGCTAGTGCTTCAGTATGAGTTGAGAGGTCAGAAAGCTTTTAAGGGAAAATAGGCTCTTTCTAAAAACTTACTTTTATTGAACATTTTGCATGTGGAAAAAGACTTCCTTAGGTAAGTTTTCAGTATTTTAGCCAGGCTCACCACAGGAAAGATAGGAATTGCATGTCCCCAAGACATTCTTGTAGTGTTGAAGATATATTATTTCATATTTCATTATGGAACTTTGACTTTATCTTTTCTTAGAATATCTACAGTGTAAGAACCATGCCCAGTGCCTGCCCATGTTACGTATGTATAGTGTCTGGTACACATTGGTGCTGAATAAACCAGAATGAGCTGCTGAGGAGAAAGACTTTGTTTATCATACTCTGAGCAGTGCTAGTGTTATAATTTCATTTGCATTAAAAGTCAGCCCTTGAAAAATAAGAGTGCCTGCAGTGTTTTAAATATGAGTCATGGGTAGATGTCCTGAAGACATCTCTATGTGGTTCTGTTTTGTAGTTTGCTGTTGGCATGTTGTAATACTTGTGGGTATGTGGAATCTGAAGAATACTTCTTTATTAAAAAAAATGATGTATTTATTGTTATAAAATAGTGTCTCCTGTAGGTAGCCCACAGTGGTCTCAGACTCCCTGTATAGCCAAGGATGGCCTTGAGTTCCTGATCCTGTCAACATTTTTGGCAGGAAATTTTTTTGTTTTTGTTTTTTTCAAGACAGGGTTTCTCTGTGTTGCTTTGGCTGTCCTGGAACTTGCTCTGTAGACCACAGAGATCGGCTTGCCTCTGCATTCTGAGTGCTGGGATTACAGGTGTGTGCCACCACTGCTGGGCTATGGCAGGAAGTTTTAGTTTATACTTTTCTGTAGCATTTCCCTTTCTAGTATGAAATTTCAGTGTATATGTAATTTCTTTCTGTAAGGGTTTTTTTTTTTTTTTGCCCCATCCGGTTCTAGGGTTGGAACCTGGTGCCTTGGCAGTGCTAATGCATTTTAAAACAATTTATTTAAAATTTTCATATGTGTATGTGTGTTTTGCCTACGTGCAAAGTGCAAGTGCACTCAGGCCAGAAGGCACTGGGTCCTCCCAGACTGGAGTTACAGACCATTGTAAGCTGTCATGTGGGTTCTGGGAACAGAACCCAGGTTTTCTGCAAGAGCTGTCAGTGTTCTTAATTTCTGAGCCAGTTCTCCAGCCCTGGCAAGTGCATTTTTGACCCAGTGTTTTCTCACCAGCTGTGTCCAGGGTGACTTTAGAGTTTGAGAGAGAACCTTTGACATGGCAAGTGTTTCCTAGCAAATGACATAATCTGTGGCACACACCTTTGTCTCAGCACACTTGAGAGGCAGAAGCAGGCAATTTTCTCTGAAGCTAGTAAGACCATGTCTTTAAAAAGAAAGAAAGAACTAACGTAAGCACTTGAAGTTAAATGTATACAACAGGTTATAACCTTGTGTACATTATGGTGAATAATTAATTGGCAGTTAGTATATTGGCTGCTGTCCAGCTATCATGTGAATCTTTTCTGACATTTTATTCAGAAGTGGAACTATACTCATTAGGCAGTTGCTTTCTGTCTATACTCTGGGAACATGTTCGTAGACTCATACAGCACATAATTGTGTAGTTTCCTTTGCTTAACATGATGTTTCTAAGTTCATTTATATAGCATAGAAAGTTTTTTTACTTTAATTTTTTATTTTTGAGAATTTCATACATGGGTACTGTATTTACATCATGTTCACTCCTCTGTCTCCCCTCTCCAACTCTTCCAGTGCTCCCGCCAACTTCCTCAAATTCATGACTTTGTTTTACATACATACACATACACAAATATGTATATATAAATACAACTTGCTGAGTTCATTTAGTGTTGCTCATATGTATATGTATTTAGGATTAACCACTTGGGCTTGGTAGCATATCAGGGACCTCCTCATTCCTGGAGAATAATGAGTCGTCTTCTCTCAGCAGCTATTGACTGTAGCTTTTCATCTAGGGGTAGGGTCTTGTGAGATTTCGCCCATCTGTGTTGGTATGTCTATTGGTATTGTCATTATTCAGATCTTGTTTAGGCAACCATATTGTTGAGGTTTCATGGGTGTGGCTTCCTTGTCATATATAGAAGATATTACCTAGTACCAGATGTCCCTGTCCCCTGGCTCTTAAAATCTCCTGCCCTCTCTTCTACCTGAGCCTTAGGTGTAGGGTTGTGTTGTATCATTTGGGGATGGGTACTTCGTGGTCAGTTTTTCTCTGTAACAGTCTCCATCAGGCAAGGCCAGTACATGAGTTGCAAGTCTGGAGCTAAGCCTGGGCCTGTGGAGATGACTAGGGTGGGCGAGGTTCTTAGGGCATAGTCTCCTAACTTTTCCCCTGGCTAGCTGGAAATGCCTTGGCCTTCCTCCAGCTCACAGTCACCCTGCCTTTGCATCCTAAGTGCTGTTACAGGTGTATGTTACCATATGTTCTTCCTCTTGGCGAATTAATACTCCATCTTATGTTTATACTGTAGTTGATTGATCTGTTGGTAAATATTTGAGCTGTTTCTACTGTGGCTGTTGAATTGTTACAGTGGACATGCATGTACATTTATTTAAGTACTAGTTTTCAATTTGGGGTAGGTACTTAGGAATTAAGAGATCAATTACTAATCTGTTTAACTGTTTGATAAAATCACTCAACTGTTTCCTACAGCAAGAATACCATTTTATTTTTCAACCATCAGTGTTCAAGTTTTCTAGCATCTCTTATGTATGACAGTACTTGTTGGTTTTAATTTTTGTCACAGCCATCCTTGTGGATGTGAAATGATACATCATTGCTTTTACTTGTATTTGTCCAGTGATTAATGATATAGTTTGTGTTTCTATCAACTTTTTATTCTGTGTTAAAAGTACATTTACCATTTTCAGGCTAGTAGCTTCCCTTGTCTAGTTCTGATTTTATGTATTTTAGGATCTAGACTCATATTTCTGATTTTGTTAATATTTTTTGCATAGATTATCTTTATAATGCCTCCTTTTTAAAAAAATGTTTTTTTGAGACACAAGATCTTGCTTTTGTGACTGAGACTGGTCTGGTATTAACAATGTAACATAGCCCAGGCTGCCCTCAAACTCCTTGAAGTCCTCCTGTTTCAGGCTCCTTAGTCCTAGCTTTATGTGTGTGTACTGTGCCCTGCTTTTTAATTTTTTGTATATAGAATTTTTGTTGTTATTTTGAGACTCACATTCCCAATGGAGGTGTCTTAACAAAAATTCAAGCTGGACATGGTAGCTTACACCTTCAATTCCAGCACTCAGAGGCAGAGGCAGGCGGATCTTTGTGTGTTTGTCTACAGAGTGAGTTCCAGGACAGCCAGGGCTACACAGAGAAGTTCTATCCTGAAAATCCAAAAAGCAGAAGAAGGCAAAGAAGGTAGCAAAGAAGAAGAGTTCATTAGAAGGTTAAATAATTTAGAATATTGACAATTGAAGTGTAAACAAAAAGTTTAAGGGACTAGAGAGATGAGACAGTTGAGTGTGTAAAGCACTGGTTGCTCTTCTAGAGGACCTAGATTAAATTCCCATCACCTACATGTCAACTCCAGTTCTAGGGGAACCAGTACCCTTTTCTAGCCTCCATGGATGGTAGGCATAGTACACAGACATACATTCAGGTAAAACGCCCATATGCATAAAACAATGATGTAAAAAGTAAAATTAAGCCAGGCCTGGTGGTGCAGGCCCTCTAGCCTAGCTACTTGCAGGCCAAGGCAGGGTGGTTACAAGTGGTCAAATAGCTTGCCTAGGTCATAGAACCACCATCTAGTGGCTAGTGAGTTGGAACCAGGCTCTGGGTGAAATCAAGTCCATAAGCTCTTCCTAAGCTACACTTAAACTCTGGCTCCATGAGAAGTCTGATCCATGAGAAGAGGCTATGTCAGAGGAATTTTGCTCCATTTTTGTGTCTCCTGAGTTCTTGGCATCAATTTCTTCCTTCTCTTATCTTTAACCCTTTGACTAGAAAGATGGTCTTGGAAACCAATCATATTTATTACACCCGGGATCTCATTTGTAAAATGAAAATAAGGTTTGTGTTAAATATTTAAAAACCAGAAGCTTAACTGGTAAGCTCTCTCTGGTGTTTAGGATTCAGTACTAAGTAGCTGAAGTGCTTACTCCCTCTGTGGGGAAAGTAGGGTGAATTACAGACGTTATGGTGCTGTGAGTATTTGGGAGCCTCCTGGTCAAGTGGTACACAGACAACTCAACGATACTTCCCAGGTTTTTCTGGGAAGCGAATTGAGAGTAGTTCCTACTGTGTTAAATATTATTCTTGCAGATTAAAAGTCTCATTCTTTTTTTGTTTGGTTTTTGATTTTTCAAGACAGGGTTTCTCTGTGTAACCCTGGCTGTCCTGGAACTCACTCTGTAGACCAGGCTGGCCTTGAACTCAGGAATGCTGGGATTAAAGACACCTGGCTAAAAGGCTCGTTCTTAAGGTTACCTGGGTAAATGCTTTTCATTATGTCTTTCTGCTTTTGTGTAACAGGGGTAGCAGTTGTATAATACAAACCAAGAAGTCATTACAGAAAAATTTCAGTAACAATTACTTGTAAATTGAAAGAGGGTTAGGAAAAAGCAATCATAGGATCTAAGGATTAACAAAAATTTGTTATGCAATTATGTCAGTCATAGCAAGTGCAGCATATTTAGATTTTTTTTTTATCATCTAATGTGTTCATTAGTATTTCTAGTCTTCCAAGGTAATGAGAATACTGGTGTGTAATATTTTCAGGGCTGTTATACTATAGGGGACTTGGGATTGTCAAGTCAAGTGGTTTGAACATTTGAAAACAATGGAGCCTTTTTTCTAATTAATATCATACATAAAAGTACAGTATTGAAAGCTTAAAAGCAGAATGTTGAAAATAAGAGTTGTGGGCTCAGAGTTCTGCTTCTTGCCCAGTAGGTAAACTGCTACCCCATCACTGCTTGAGCACTTGGCTCATTCCTGGTCATACACAGCATTAGCACTTAACTGAGTGTTCATTCTGCAGACAGGTCCTTAACTGAAGCAGTTGACTTAAATGGCCTTGTGGTTTGAAAGACATTCCTCTACTTTCCTCAATTAGCTTCTTGACTTTATATATGAAGAAAGGTGAGGAGAGCATAAATGAGCTGTTTAAGGTCTGAAACTGTTTTTTAGTGTCATTGGTGTTATTGAAATCGTTTTAGTTTAGCTAATGTGTGTGTGTGATGTGTTACTTTTTTAGTAACCCCCCCCCCACAGCTGTCCTGTGTAACTTGTTTTGTAGACCAGACTGGCCTTGAACTCACAAAGATCTGCCTGCCTCTGCCTCCTGAGTGCTGAGATTAAAAGGTGTGTGCCACCACTGCCCAGCCTTTTTTCAGTTTTAAAAAGTTGAATAGATTCCAAAAATTTTTGTAAGATTATGAAAGGGGAAAGACAGCTGACTTTCACAAATTAAGGTTTAATTATAGTTAAGTGTGTTAATCTTCCTGATTTCTTGTGGGGTTTACTTTATTAGTGTGTACTGTTTAATTCTCAGATATGTTACTAACATTTTTGACATAATGTTGGTATGTATTAAGTATTAGATATTTTTCAGAGAAGAATCTATTCACTCACATTCTCCACTTCTCAGATCTTGTCTTTGCAGCAGAATGGTTCCTGCTGCTACTCTTTGACTTTACTGTAATTTCCTCTGTCTATAAATAATATGTAGAGATCCCCTCCCTACTTTGTTTGATCAGGAAGAAGTCAAATGGTATTATTATGTCAGAAGACCTTCCCTTAGTGACTCAATTTGCTGGGGATGATTGTAAGACTCAGGTTCGAATCCCTTTGCATTACCCTGTTAAGGGCAGTACAAATGCAGTACTCTTTGGCTCACCTCTGTCTCTGTCTTGTCCCCCCCCTCACCCCTTCCCCACTTCTTTTCTTCTTGCCTTGGAGACAGGATGTTGCTATATATCCCAGGCCAGCCTTGAACTCATGGTTAGGGCAATGGGAGTTGTGGCCTTCATTACCATGCCCAGCCTCCAGAGTATTACTTGATATAGCTATCACAAGGCTTGATACAACAGTGGCCAGCCTTGCTGAAGTCAATTCCTGGCCATACCCCATTCCTGGCTTGAGCCAACTGGACCTTCCTGCTCATGTTGGAGGGTAGGGAGGTAGGAACTGGTGCAGGCACAATGAGGGGAACAAATCAGTGGGTAGTTAAGTACTGAAAACCAGCATGGAGGTTTAGTTGGTGTTGGGATTTACGTTCGTTTAATAGTACCCTGTGGGTTTATGTTCTGTTTTTACTACCATTATTCAAGTGGAAACCAGAAAGAACCTAGTGTGCCTGTGTGGGCTTGTGTGTTTGGGGATAGTGATCTATGGTTCTATTGATGGAGCTGCAGCGTGATATGTGGGAGGTGGTTGGCTCACCTCTAAGAATCTCCCTGCATATAAATATAAGAAGAGACTGAAGTAGTTGACCTAAATGTTCTGCAGTTGTGGGTTTGGTATTTATTTAAAGGGGCTTGTGCATAGCAACCACTATGTAGCCTAGATTGACCTAGAACTTACCTCCTATCTCAGCCTCCTGAGTCCTAGGAATACAGGCCTGTACCACCATTCTCAGCAAGGCATTTTAGATGGATACATATTAGTTCTATGCTACATTTCATTTTAGTGAAGGATTGAGCAAGCTTATAGTAGATATGCCAAAACAAAGAGGTCTAAACAGACATAATTATGACCAAGATGAATAAAAATTGGGAGAGAACTAGGGAGATGGCTCATCAGGGTAAGTGCTTGTCTCATAGGCAAAAGCTGTTTGGACTGCTTGGGCTGCCAGCTCCTAAGATGAAGACAGGGGAGACCTGGAGCAAGATGACTATCCAGATTCATACTCTCCAGGTACAGTCCTACTCTGTGCTTTAATTTATAAGGTGGAGATCATACCTGATGCTAACGTTGGGCCACATGTTTACCTGCACACATACGGAATTCATACACTCAGGCACACATACTGCACACACATACTTTTTAAGAACAATTAGGGTGGCCGGGAGGTGGTGGCGCATGTCTTTAATCCCAACACTCAGGAGGCAGAGCCAGGCGGATCTCTGAGTTTGAGGCCAGCCTGGTCTACAGAATGAGATCCAGGAAGGGCACAAAGCTACACAGAGGAACCCTGTCTTGAAAAACAAAACAAAACAAAACAAAACAAAACAAAACAAAACAAAACAAAAAAAAACAAAAAATAACAACAACAACAAAAACCAACCAACAAACAGAAGAACAATTAGGGCAAACAGGGATTGAAGAGACAGCTCAGTCAGTGTGGTACCTGCTGCATTAGCATGAGAACCTGAGTTTGATCACCAGAACCCACCAAAAAACTAGGCCTGGTGACATCTGTAATACTAGTGTTTGGGGTTGGAGCAGATTTCTAGAGCTCACCAGTCAGTTTCAGTGAGTCCTTGCCTAAATAATGTTGAACTTTACCTCCACACACATGTGAACACGTTGTGTGTGCATACACCCAATGCATATGTACAAACTCATATGAACATACATATATATACCTCTTAAAAAAGGGGGATGGTGGTCAAAGACTCATTGGGTCTACGTAGAAAGGAAATATATGGCAATAGTGTAGGCTATAGGCTATCTAAAAGTTTCTTTGTAACATTTTATATTTTTTATATTTAACGTATTAATAGAAATCTTACAGGGTCTTGCATTTTTGAATTTGCCAGACTTGCTGTTCTGTCCACACTGACTGAGAGTCCGTTGTCTCATCTCACCAGGACACCTCTAGGCTCATCTCTCTAGCTTTGCAAGTTTGCATCCTGTGGGTTTATTACTGCCTGCTCTCCTTTTTTACTACTGCTTGTATGGTCCCTCTGGGAATAATCTCACTTCTCATCCCCAGGGAGAGGGCTCCCTGGCTCCCCTGTGGTTTCCACCAGTCCTTGTTCTTGTATTGACTGCAGTGTTTGTGATATTATATCTCTATTTTCACCTTCATGGGCTTGTAAACCCCTCAGAAACATAGCCTGAGACTTCTTTATTGTCCTCACATCTAGCAGAGTGTGGTTCAGGATTGTCATTGATATATTAGTTACAAGAATAAAAATATCTGTACTGTTATAGGATGCAGACTGGTGGATGTGGGCTAGATCACACTTGTGAATGTGATTATGTGGGAACTGCTTTAAAATGGGGAATGTTTTGTATGAAAAAAAATTTATTCTTATAGTTTGAAAAAATGAGATGGTTTAGAGTCCTTGAATCAGCATGTTTTCCTGATAATTAGTATTAGACCCGAGAATCATGAGAGAAAGAACAGTACCACAATTTTTGAACCAAATTTGAAGCAAACTTTAATTAAATTCTGGCCAGGTTCATACGGGGTTCCCAGAAAATGGTGATGAGGCATATTTTGCAGAGGCATATAAAGGCAAACCAGGGGCAAGCATATATCCTGACGTACTTCCTGTCTGTGTACCTTGCACCTACATCTAGGCAGGACTGTTAGGATCCTGCCCTCCTCAGGTTCTGGACATGAACCCCCACACACTCTGTGTTTTCTCTCTGCTCTCTCTCTGTTCCCGCTCTGCTCCCTCCCCCCAGGCCTGGCACTCTCTCCCCCCTTTGCCTCCTAATAAAGCTCTAAAAACTAACATTGAGTTCTGCTGTGGCCCGTGACTTTTCTGCCCGTAACCAGCGCCATCAACCAGCGCGGTTTTAACTATCACAGACCTCTCACCTACGTGCTTGAGCACATCTGGTACAGTCGGGTCTAACAAACCTGTTTAGGGGAGTGGAAATATGTGGCTTGTTATCTCACAAGAACCACAGCCCCTAGCATTCCAGGAAGTTATCTGTCCTTGGGCAAATGGGGCTGGTTTACAAAACTTTGGCCCTTGCTTTTGACGGCACAATGCTATTCTTTAAGCTTTAAGCGACGCTGTTACTGTGGAAGAAAAGCTATGAGGCATGACAAAACCCACTATTAGAGTTTATTAGGGAAGGCGGGACAGAAGAGAATGTGCTTAGGCCTATGGAAGACATGTGCAGGGGGTTGGAGGGAGGGGAAGAAGAAGAAGGGGAAAGAGTCTGTGACCCACTTTTTATGGATTTCCCCTGCACATGCGCATATGGGATTATGCGCATAGATTGCCTGATCATGTAATTTGCGCACAGCACATGGATTACTAGGATTTAAGGCTCTGGGATGACTAATCATTTTGCCAGTGCATGTGCAGTCATGTAGCTGGGGGAGTGGCCATTGGTCACGAATTCCAATACTTGCACTAGGTCTTTTTAGGTTGTTTGTCATGATCTCACTTCTTATACCAGTGGACCTGTTTTACCCTCCTTCTCCTGAAACATTGTAGCTTTACTTCCTGATCTAGAGGAACAGTGGCCTTCTTGCTCACCAACAAGATTTACAGATTAAAAAGAAATATTGGATTGGTATTTTGGTAGACTGTGGGAAATATGTGGGTCATGCACATATTTCTGCAGTTCTGGTTTTAACTGAGAGTGCTAAAAAACGGATAGGCTCAGAGCTTTATATTTCCATTCACAAAAAACTGAAACACAGAGTTCTGAAGAGTTGACTCTCCAGGGACTGCAGCAGACCAGCTGACCCAGGGAACCCTAGGGGCACTGGCTTGCATGGAATGGAATGTTTGGTTGCCTAGAAAGTTTATGGTATGGTACTTCCGGATGCATTTTAAAAATGACTTGGGCCGGGCGGTGGTGGCGCACGCCTTTAATCCCAGCACTTGGGAGGCAGAGCCAGGCGGATCTCTGTGAGTTCGAGGCCAGCCTGGGCTACCAAGTGAGTTCCAGGAAAGGCGCAAAGCTACACAGAGAAACCTTGTCTCGGAAAAAACAAAAACAAAAACAAAAACAAAAAACAAACAAACAAAAAAATGACTTGGATTTACTACCCCTATTTTAGTGTGTGGCCCTTTTCCTACCTTCAGCAAATGCTTATGGACTTGTCTGAAGCAATCTTCAGTTTCTCTTAAGTCAGGGGTTCTCAATTTGTGGGTTGTGACCCCTTTGGGTTGTACACCCCTTTTCCAAGGGGCTGCCTAAGACAATCAGAAAACACAGATTTTTACATTGCAATTCATAACAGTAGAAAAATTAGTTATGGAGTAGCAAAGAAAATAGTTTTATGCTTGGGAGTCACAACAATATAAGGAACTGTCCTAAAGGATCACAGCATTAGGAAGGTTGAGAACCACTGCTCCAAGTGAAAATGAAATTTTGTTGTTTGTGTCTGAAATGTTAAAAGCATTAAATAAGCTGCATTCTTGTAATTGTATGTAAAATTTAAAGGTACTCTTTGGAAAGACGAGCCTAGGACTGTCTTTCACAGGGGACTGGGTGGTCCCCTCCCTGCCAGGTACAAGCTCTGTGCCCATGGGAAATGGGGCAATACTGAAGGGCCTCAAACAGGACAATAATGGGATCAGTTATTTTCAGAGACTTGGCTCTGCAAGAGTGTGGGTCCGGATTAGAACAGTGGGAGATAATGCTGAGTCATAACTACAGACGCTCTCACCAGTATGGATGCATACAGATGAGAATTGTGTTTATTTTCAATAAAAATTCATGCCTTGTAGCTATGTAGATTATGAAACTCTCTTTGAGATGAAAATGAATGAACTCTATAATAATACTGGATAAGATAATTTTATGGTTCAATACGAAAAGAATCTTGTAGTTGAATAAGCAGACATTTGGGTTACCCTTTGGTACTCTCAACTCCAGGCTTGGTGCATTTCCCATCTCAGTTTCCCTGACATTGTACAACTAACTGTGTGAGGATTATTTTGCACATAAAAATACCCACTTTGAGCTGGGTGAATGAAAATGAGGATGTGACTACTTCTAGATATGGTTGAGGAGAAGGTTTTTATTGTAGATGGAATGTTTGATACCTAGAAAATTTATGGTATGACACTTCTAGATGCATTTTAAAAATGACTTGATTACTGTCCCTATTTTAGTGTGGCCTTTTTCCTACCTTGCAACAGTAATTTATAGTTACTATTGTTTTTATTTTATTTTATTTTATTCCAGAGGTATCTGGAAGAGCCTGAACTGAACTGGGCCATGAGAGGAGAGCAGGGGAGAGTGAGAGAGGAAGAGAAAAGAGAGGCAAGAGGGAGGACCAGGGCTGGAGAGATGGCTCAGAGGTTAAGAGCACTGGCTGCTCTTCCAGAGGTCCTGAGTTCAGTTTCCGGCAACCACATGGTGGCTCACAACCATCTGTAATGAGATCTGGCTCCCTCTTCTGGCCTGCAGGGATACATGCAGACAGAACGCTGTATACATAATAAATAAATAATTTTTTTTTTTTTTTTTTTTTGGTTTTTCGAGACAGGGTTTCTCTGTATAGCTTTGCGCCTCTCCTGGAACTCACTTGGTAGCCCAGGCTGGCCTCGAACTCACAGAGATCCGCCTGGCTCTGCCTCCCGAGTGCTGGGATTAAAGGCGTGCGCCACCACCGCCCGGCAAATAAATCTTAAAAAAAAAAAAGAGGGAGGACCAGTAGCTAAGAATGGAGGGCCAAGAAGACACATCACCAAAATGGCTGGGTTATATAGGAATCGGAAGCTGGGGGAAGGAAAGCGAAGCCCCTGGGCTGGGGAGAGGTTTAGGGTAGCCAGTGGGGGTGAGAAGAGCAGAGAGGTAAGGATCCTGGAGGCCAGCTTGAGTGTTAGTATGATAATAGGTACCTCAGTTATCCATTTGTTCTGAGTTTCTTTGGGACCTAATATTGGGCACTCAGGCTGAAGCAGGGATCGTGGGCTTGACGTCAGCCTGGGGCTGCACAGAGAGTACCAGGCCAGCATGTAAAGCAAAACAAAAAAAGTCAGAGTGTGTGGGGCAACTCATTTGGCAGAATGTTGCAGTGAAAGAGAGTGTAATTGGGAGTGAAAATGACCAAAATTCATTATGTACATCTATGGAATTGTCAAAGAATAATAATAGACAAAACCAAAAATGTTTAAAAAATGCATTCTGAGGAAGAATGTGTTTTTTATATGTTCAGAGAATGTGATTTTATGGGTGTATGAGAAAAAGCAGGAAAGACACCCAGCCAGTCCCCCAGTTGATTTGCTGGGGGAAAGAAGATGGGGTTTATTTTAACATCGCTTTTTAAAAGTTGCCTTGATACAGAATTTATTTTCTGTAAAAATAGTATGACAGACTTTTTTGAACTCTAGATGAGAGAAGAACTAGCTCCAACTGCCACTCTTTGGACATGGTTGGTGGGTGATGAGCTACAGCTGTCAGCTGATACTGACTCCCCCACTTTACCCAGGACTTTGCAAAACACTTCCTTATACATTACCTTGGACTGCCCTTACCATAGTCTCTGGAGGTAGTTAAAAGTACTGGGTACTTTTAATTATATTTCATTTTTGTAGATGGTGGAATCTAGTATTGGGTGTAGTGTGAGTAATTTGAATTTTATAGGCTGCTATGAGTGCAAGTAGCCTACCAGAGCTCTTAGTCCTAATCACATGACATGTCCCACTTCATTATTAAATTATGATAGTTATGAAAATCATATACTTTCCACCTAAATATATTGCTTCTAGGGAAATGTCATTTGCAATAGTAATTTATAGTTACTATGCTTTCATTTATTCTCTGAAACCATCTGATTATTGTAAATGTATTTAAAAGCAAGCCTATAGAGACAGATGACCCTCCAGGGTCATTTGTAGCTAGAGTTTTCCTGCCTGGCCCACAGTCAGGACAAATCTCTCTCACCTGCCAGTCCCACAGCCGCTCAGACCCAACCAAGTAAACACAGAGACTTATGTTGGTTACAAACTGTATGGCCGTGGCAGGCTTCTTGCTAACTGTTCTTACAGCTTAAATTAATCCATTTCTATTAATCTATACCTTGCCACGTGGCTCGTGGCTTACCGGCATCTTCACATGCTGTTTGTCATCGTGGTGGCTGGCAGTGTCTCTGACTCAGCCTTCCACTTCCCAGCTTTATTCTCCTCCTTGTCCCGCCTATACTTCCTGCCTGGCCACTGGCCAATCAGTGTTTTATTTATTGACTGATCAGCAACACACTTGACATACAGACCATCCCATAGCACTTCCCCTTTTCTTTCTTTCTTTTTTTTTTTTTTTTTCCAAAAGGAGGGTTTTAACCTTAACAAAGTAAAATCACATAAAATTTGGGAATTTGGGTGTAGCTTCTCTTACTACTTCCTGCTGGAGGAAGTAGTAAGTCCATTAAAGTCCTGAGACCCTGACAAAGTGATAGTTTGCTTTTCTCTCCCTGCAAAGTGAAAAATGACAACAAAATGTAGACTAGTACAGAAGAGAATCCTTGTGCTTCTGATGGTTTCAGAAAGCATATCAGATATCAGTTTTAAAAAAAAAGTATTTGCCCTCCTCCCCCATGTTGTGCATTGAACCCATGTTGTGCATTTATAGTACCAAGTAATAACTCTTCTTCCACTGAGCCACACCCTCAGCCCCTCCTAATTGTTTTTGTATCTCTTTTTAAAACTTTTATTCCCAGTGTGTTTAAGGTGATGAGAGTATGTTCATGCAGTATGCCATTTTGGCGCTGGAACTTGGTTTTGAGCAGGTTAACTCTCTATACTTTCTGTTTTAAAAGCAAGATGTACATTTTCACATGTAACATGTTCCTAATTAAAACCACCTTTCTTTTCTGAGTGTTTCCGTTCTTGCTTTCTCACAAATTTTGCTTTCTCCAAAGCCCAAAACTTGCTTTGTTTAGCATTTTCTCCACACTTTTTAGTCCTTCGTTTCCTCGGTTTAACTTCTCACACCACAGAAAAGGGAAAAGTATACATACCCAAACTGTGCCAATTCTAATGCCTTTTGGAGTTCCATAACATTTATATATATTGTGAACAAACTTTGTTTCTGCTCCTGTTACTTTGTCCTTTGTCAGTTGATTCAGGGATCAAGTTAGAGTCCCTGTGTCAGGGACATAGGAAGAAGTGTTCAGGGGTCAAGTTAGAGTCCTTGAGTCAGGGACATAGGAAGAAGAGTTCAGGGGTCAAGTTAGATCAAGAGTTTTTATCCCTACATTGTGCTTCCTCTTCCTTTTGGTGGTTCAGCATTGACTTTCCCTCCAAATCACACAAAATAATTTAAGTAACAGAAGAATGAGGAAGATCATAGATCTGTCTGGCAGATCTTTATGAAAAGTTGTTTCTCAGAACTGGATGTCGTGCTTCAGGCCTATAATCCTAACACTTAGAAGGCTAAAGCTGAAGGAATGATTCAAGCTTGAGGATAGCCTGTGTAGCGAGAAACTTTTCTTAAAAACAAAAATGAGCTAACTGAATGAAAAATGAAATAAAAGGAGGATATGACTACTCCTAAAGTATGGAGAAGATTTTTATTATAGATATAAGGGAGAAAGCAGGAAGAGGAAAGAGTCCAGACTGAATGTGGTCGGCAGATTAAACCAGATGATGAGAGGAGAGAGGGAGAGGCATACCAAGAGAGGAGCCTTGGACCAAGAGAGGCAGCCTGGGCCAAGAGACCGACATAGCCAGAATGACTGACTTAGTAGGGGTCAGGCTGGAGGAAGGGAAGTAGAAGCCCAGCCCCTGGGAGGGAGAGGTTTAGGGTCAGAGGGTTGGGGGGAGTGCTGGGAGGAGCCACAGGGACTGAGTGAGACTTGTCCAGGGTTTGAGACTGATCATTTCAGCCTTTTGTTGATGATGGGCGTGATGTAATGTCTTCTGTAGCTACTTTCTGCTGAAATTTATGTATCTTTGTCGGGACACAAGGAGGCTGGAATGATGGTCAGAGCATGGGAAGAGAGGAGTGCAGGCTGTTTCATTTGCTGCCCAGGTTATGCAGAACCACCTGGGGATAGGGAAGTGCAGGCCTTTGAAGTAATCTCTAAGGCTGGAACACCTGTAGCTAGCACATTGTAGGCAAAGCATCCTTGGAGCAGTTTGCATTTTACTTGAAACTTGCTGGGACAGACTGGGTAGGCAAAGAAGGTAAAGTTAAGGAGTTTAGGGGATAATTTTTATCTTAGTTGTGCAGTTGAAACTTCCAGGCCCATGGACCTAATAGTTTTGGAAGGGGAATCCCAAGATCAGGGGAGGAAGAGATTCCACCCTTAGGAATAGGCAGGTGGTGAAACTTTGGCTGTTGATTGTCAAGAGTACTTATCTGGAGTCCCTTTGACCTGTGAGAGGTGGATCCAAGTTGACTCCCTGAAGCTTACTTAAATTTTTTAAGTTTACAAAAAGAGTTTTAGATATATTAGTATCACCACTTTTTAAAATCTGTTCTGAAATCCACATCATAGAAAAGGCAATAGACTCACACCTTTGAATCATAGTAAAATCTTGGGAACCCAAAGTGATACTGGGTTAAAAGCATTAACACTCTTTCCAGAGGGCTGGATCTATAGATTAGACAGATGTTTTCAGCATGAATAAATGAATTATGTTTGGACTTAGCATGGCTCCAAGTGTAGGTCTGAGAACATTAAAGAAATTGATCCTTTATGAGGTGACTGACCATTCATTAACTTGCATGTCTTAATTATCTTTAACAGTTTACACTAGTGGTTTTTATAAGATTTGGATTTTACAGCTTTCTCTTTGTGATATTATGCCTTAAAAATTTGAGTTGAGCTGGGCTGTGATGGCGCACGCCTTTAATCCCAGCACTCGGGAAGCAGAGGCGGGCAGATCTCTGAGTTCGAGGCCAGCCTGGTCTACAAAGCAAGTTCCAGGAAAGGCACAAAACTACACAGAGAAACCCTGTCTCGAAAAACTAAAAAAAAAAAAAAAAATTGAGTTGAAGATTTAATTGGAGATCCTTTAACATCAAAATAAAAACTTTAAACTATAAATATAGTCCACAGAGAAACTGGGAACTTTATACAACTATAAATATGGTCCACAGAGAGATGAGTAACCTTTTCTGATCCTTTTATAGTGTACCATTACAGATAATCAGTGTTTTATGTGACTCAGTTTATCCAAATAGCTAAAGCTTAATAAAGTTAGCAAAGACAAAGAGGTTAGATATCGCTGGGCAGTGGTGGCACATGCCTTTAATCCCAGCACTCGGGAGACAGAGCCAGGCGGATCTCTGTGAGTTCGAGGCCAGCCTGGGCTACCAAGTGAATTCCAGGAGAGGCGCAAAGCTACACAGAGAAACCCTGTCTCGAAAAACCAAAAAAAAAAAAAAAAAAAAAAAAAAAAAAGAGGTTAGATATCTTTAAGTCAGTTACTTTTAATCTTAGTAGACCTTAGGGATTATAAACCTTAATTATCAAATACACATTATTTTCAAACATACACAATTTTTCTGATTTAAATTTTCTGGAAGTCTAGTGTTGAACACAGCTGGCAAAGACATAAGTAGTTAGACATTCATTTCTAAGTCAGCTTTTGTTAATTTAAGTAGACCTTTATAACCTTAGGAATTTATAAACCTTGATTTTAGTCATAAAAATTCATCCTAATTCAAAATATTTTGGGGACCTATTGTTGTTTCCATAGTCTGAAAAGGAGATACTAATCACCTAGTTGAGGGCTCAGTAGGACTAAGAAGTTTTATAATTGTTGCTTTAGTTGCTTTATGTCACATGGTCATCTTAAGCAAGACCATGGTAAAGTTACATGGCATGTACTTCCTAATCTTAGTAAAGATGGTTGTTTCCATCCTAATGAGGTCATCAGCCAAGATGGAGACGTCACATGGTTGCTATTTAAAAAGATCTATTTTCCTAGTAGATCTGTTTGTTTAAACAAAAGTTGAATCCACGATATGCATATCTTGTATGTGTGTGTATATATATATATATATATATATATATATATATATATATATATATATGCTAAACAAGAGTTGAATCACATGTAATGTGTTGTAGCAAATTAAGATTACCTATGTGTGGTGGTTTGAATGAAAATTGCCCCCTAGGCTCATAGGGAGTGGCACTACTAGGAGGTGTGGCCTTGTTGGAGGAAGTGCATCACTGGGGGCTGTTCTTGAGTTTTCAGATGCTCCAGCCTGGCCCAATGTCACTCTTTCTTCCTGCTGCATGCTGATGCATATGTAAACTCTCAGCTCCTTCTCTAACACCATTTCTGCCTCCATATCACCATGCCTCTTGCTGTTACGACAATGAACTAAACCCCTGAACCTGTAAGCCACCCCATTAAATGTTTCCTTTGTAAGAGTTGCCGTGGTAGCCGGGCGGTGGTGGTGCACGCCTTTAATCCTAGCACTCGGGAGGCAGAGCCAGGCGGATCTTTGTGAGCTCGAGGCCAGCCTGGTCTACAGAGCGGGATCCAGGAAAGGCGCAAAGCTACCCTGTTTCGAAAAACAAAATAAAACAAAAACAAAAACAAAAACAAACAAACAAAAAAGATAAAAAGAGTTGCCGTGGTTATGGTGGATATAGCAATAGAAATCCTAAGACACTAATGTTTAGATTTTTTAACTATCAAGTTTTGTTAAAACTTTTTTTTTTGTGTGGGATGTGGATGTTTTGCCTGCATGTAATGTTATTTAAAATTTTGAGGTGGGTTGAAAGAGAGGAAAGGAACTTGAGCTTAGATGCTAGTATATAATATTAGGCCCTTCTTGAACAAACTTAAACCATTCTTCCCCAATGTCATTAAGTTTTTTGAGGCAAGGTCTATTTAGTCTTAAATTATCCTTGCATTTGCTATAGCTAAGGATGACCTTGGACTCTTGATGTTGTCTCCACTTTTCAAGTACTTAGATTGCAGGCATGTGCCACTTGGGTTCCACTTGCTATTTTTTTTTTTTTTAATAATTTTTATTTAAAATTTTTTTCTTTCCTTTTATATACCAACACCTGCTCCCCCTCCCTCTTCTTTTCCTGCCCCCCATACCCCCACGTGCTATTTTTAAGAGTAGGTAGGAGAGATTGCGTGGGCCCCACCTCCAACCAGGTAGTAAACCTGAGAGAATAAGAGAAACAAAGCCTTCCATGTCCTGGGCCTGCAGTGGGAGGAGTGTCCTTGTCAGTGATCAGTCCTATTGGGGGACATGTAGCAATCCTTTTTGAGACTAGGAAGATCCTTAGGTTCAGTGGGCAGGTGAAGTACTTCTGTGGGTCAAGAGGTAGCTGTGGAATTAGGGTCCTTGGATGGTGGTGGAAGTAGTACATGAAAGAGCATACTGGTAACAACTATAAGCCACCTGAGCTCTGGCTCTGGGCTGAGCTAAACTGGGTGTAAAGTCTTGATCCTTATTATCTCTTTAGGAAGAGGATGGTGTCAGAATGTGACCCAGGGTGGAGTGAAGATCTCCATAGGCACAGGCACACCTTCTTGTTTGGAGGGCTGCACTGACTTACTGCGTTGGTGTAAAGTTAGCTTGGTGAGATAACCAAAGCTTCTTTCAGGCAGGGTTACAGCATGTTCTGAGCCAGGCTGTTTTGAGGGCCTTATTATTTTACTTTATAGGCACATTTACATTGAAGTAGTGATTGCATTGGATTTTTGTTTTTTCATTTTTTTAAAAAGTAGCATTTTTAAAAAAGATTTATTATGTATACAGTGTTCTGCCTGCATGCCAGAAGAGGGCGCCAGATCTCATTACATATGGTTGTGAGCCACCATGTGGTTGCTAGGAATTGAACTCAGGACCTCTAGAAGAGCATTCAGTGCTCTTGACCGCTGAGCCATCTCTCCAGCCCCCTGTTTTCTCATTTTTTAAAAAGCATTTTAGTGCACGCAGACTTCCTACTAAAGACCATGAGCATATAGAAATGTGTGCCACTAATGCAAAGCCTATGGGGGGATTTCCTCCTGCTCCATTCTTTCTGAACTGAACGTGATTTCCTTCTCCTAGGTTACGTTCTGTGTCTGTTTTTTTCTCATCTTAACTAGCACTCTTCAGCATCCCCCCACCCCCACCCCTAGCAGTTAGCTGTTGAGTGCCTTCACTTGTTGTTGAATTTACCCTGTATTTTAGTGGGTTGGTTGGTTTTTGGCTGTTTCCCGTTTCTTTATCTCGTATTCTTACATTCCAGACCAATATAGATGTTCAGAAAAATGAAACAGAAAAAGCATAAACTGAAATCTGCATTTGAAGATTCTATAAGGCAAATTGATTAATTGGAACTTCATGATTGTTGAGTTGGAATGTTGAAGATATAAAACTATAATTTTATTTTCCTTAAGCATCCACCTTCTATAGCTTTCCTAACACTCCCAACTGTCAGGCAAAACCTTAGGATATATTAACTTAACAATCACTTGCTTCTGTTATCCCCAAAGCTAATATTGTCACTAGAGAACATTTGAGATCCATAGGAAAATTTTATCTACTTGGCTGTGATCTGCCTGCCTGATGTCCCAAGCAGCATATTTAGTAAATGCTTTGACTTAAAACTTTATTTTATTCTTTAACCATAAAAATTTATGTACCTACATCTTCACTGAAACTTGTTATTCAGGAAAACTTAAATCTGTGTCCCCAGGCCATGCACTCATATTTGGCTCAGAATAAACAATCTTGTATTTCCATTGAGGTGAGAGCCATGCATGGAATCAACACCAGTAAATGTAATTCCACTTTGGAGCAAGTAGTAAAAGCAAAATGTAATTGATTTCTTCTATGTCTTGCATAATAGATAAAAATTAACTGAAAAAGGATTAAACTATCAGAAGAAAGTTTTTGTGACTTTACTTTTTTTTTTTTTTAATGATTTATTTATTTGTATTGGTGTTTGCCTTCATGTGTGGCTGTGTAAGGGTGTTGGATCCCCTGGAACTGGAATTACAGATAGTTGTGAGTTGCCATGTGGGTGCTGGGAATTGAACCAGGTCCTCTGGAAGAGCAGCCAGGCCTCTCAACTGCTGAGCCACCTCCAGCCCCTAAAGTTTTTGTCACTTTACATTTAGCAAAGGATTTTTAGATATGATACTATAAAACACCAAAACACCAACAACAAAACACAAAGAAAGGAAGAGGCAGATGTGGTGGTTGATGCCTGTAACCCTGAAACAGGGACTGACTGATTTTGCTAAAGGCAACTAAAAAGCAAGATGAAAGCCTGGCATCTCTGTCTTAATTTTGTGTCTGTCTGTCTTTCCCTTTGTCTCAGTTTCTTGCTTGACTTCATCTTCAAGGTATAAAGCTCAAGTCATTCTCCTAAACTTGCAGTCATTTTGAATTTAGGGGAAAAAACAAAAGGGGTGGGGGTGTGGGGGTTGGTGGGGGTTGGGGGTGGGGTGGGAGGCTGGAGGGAATGGCAGCACACAGCCTCTCCCCAGGGCATTCATCTAAGAGTGTAAATGGAGCTAAAGTCTTCCTTTTCTAGGAGCCAGGTCTGTCCTCTAAGGTGATAACAGTGATTAGCACTAATAACTTAGAGACTCTTTGTTGCAGCTAAGTCAGTGACCAAGGTGATCAATCACATCTAACCCAAATTGCTTAATTTTGCATACTTGTCCTTTGTCTCAATTCTCTCTTTAAGCCAAAGCTCATGCCAGTTCCTCAAAGACGAGCTTAGTAAGTGGACCCTTGTATGCATTTCTTTTCTCTTTGGCCACACTAAAAAATAAATCTTTTCCTTTTGCTTTTTTCACCATTACTCTTCAATTTGCATATTGTATGTAGCCAACCTTGTCTGTTGACTTTTGCCTTAAAAATTCTCATTTCAATTCTAGCACTTGGGAGGCTGAGGGAGGAAGATTGTCCTGAGTTCCAGCCTAACCTGGAACTCAAAAAAAAAAAAAAAAAAGAAAAGAAAAAAGAAAACAAAGACAACTTTTTGAAGGCAGCATGGGTTCCCAGCAGCTCTTGGATGTAGCCTCAGAAAGTTTAACCAGGGTTCTTGCTCCTGCTGTGTCTGTTCAAACCATTGCATTCTGATCTGCAAATACTGGTAGAACAGAACATGTGCTTGCTTGCAGCCCTTTCATTTGTACACAAAGGATATAGGCTTCATTATGTCAGAATAAGTGACCTCCCTAGAGTGGATTGTTCAGGACCATCCAGCCAGTAAAAGAGAATCTTGCTCTCTCTTTGAACATAAAATAAAAATTTGAAAAAAAAAAAAAGAGAGATAAATTGGACTTCTCTGAAAGTCTAACTGCTCTTTGAAAGATATTTGTGATATAAAAGAGAAGTCACAAACTGGCAGAAAGTGTTTGCAGATCTCTTAGTTGAGAAAAGACTTACCCATATTTATATAAAAATCTTTCAAACTCAACAAGAAGAAAAACATCAGTTTAAAAATGGAATAAGGGAGCTGGGCGGTGGTGGTGCAGCCTTTAATCCCAGCACTTAGGAGGCAGAGGCAGGCAGAGCTCTGTGAGTTCCAGGCCAGCCTGGTCTGCAGATCAAGTTACAGGACAGGCTCCAAATCTATACAGAGAAACCCTGTCTCAAAAAACCAAAAAAAAAAAAAAAAAAAAAAAAAAGGAATGAGGGGCTGAAGAGATGACTCAGAAGTTAAGAGCACTGGCTACTCTTTCAGAGGACCTGGGTTCAAATCCCAGCACACAGGGCAGTTCACAACTGTCTGTAACTCTAGTTTCAGAGTATTAGACACCCTTATATAGACATAGATACATACAAAACACATAAAAGTAAATAAATCATTTAAAAGCTGGAAGAACAACCAGACATTTTTAGTAAAGAAGACAAGCACATGAAAGGTGCTTCTCTTGTGTCTATTGTTAGGGATGGGAGCTGAAAGTATTCCATCTACTTACTCATGGTTTAGAACTTCTAAAATAAAAAGAAACTGTTTATGAAGATGTAAGGTACTGGACCTTCACATGTTACTGGTTAAAATACTGTTTTTGAAAACATTTTGACATTTTCTTAAAGAGTCAAATGTACTTATATGACTTACTCTTGGTGTTCACACAAGTGAAATAAAAAGTTCATAGAGAAACTTGTACAGTTTTTTTTTTTTTTTTTTTTTTCTTCAAGACAGGGTTTCTCTGTATAGCTTTGCGCCTTTCCTGGAACTCACTTTGTAGACCAGGCTGGCCTTGAACTCCCAGAGATCCTCCTGGCTCTGCCTCCCAAGTGCTGGGATTAAAGGCGTGCGCCACCACCGCCTGGCTAGTTTTTTTACTTTTACTTTTAATTTTTGCTTGTCATCGTCTACTTCCTGTTCCTCTCCTCTTCCTTCTCCCTCCTCCTCCTCCTCCTCCTCCTCCCTCCTCCTCCTCCTCCCTCCCCCTCCTCCTCCCTCCTCTTTCCTCCTTTTCCTCCTCCTCTTCTCCTCCTCTCCTCCTCTCCTCCTCTCCTCCTATCCTCCTCTTCTCCCCCTCCTCCTCCTCCCTCCTCCTCCTCTTCCTTCTCCCTCCTCATTTCTTTTCCCTCTTCCTCCTACTCCTCTTCCCTGTCCCTCCTCCTCCCTCCTCATTCCTCTTCCCTCTTCCTTCTCCTTCTTCCAAAAGAAGTAAAAACTATTCCAATTTCTCTGACTAGTGATTGACTAACTTATGATACATCTAGACAGTGGAATACTACTCATCAGCAAAAAGAGATGAACTATTAATACATCTAATCAGATACATCTAAAGTGTATTATGCTAAGTGACAAAGGCAACTCAAAATCTTATAAACTAATAAAATTTATTATAATATATGTGCTTATAGGTGCAAAATTATTTCATTGTTTTAAGAAATACTGCAGTTATTATCACAGGGGAGGACCTGTTTGGCTCCTAAAAAGTGAAGGCTGAATAAAATGTGTGCTGTACAGATGTGATCACCTCAGTTTGGATTCCTAGAACCCCACTGAAAAGTTGGGCAGATGTGGCAGCCTCTTATAATCCCAGAACTCAGGAGACAGATTCAGGGAATCCCTGAGATACACTGTATAACTAGAGTAGCTAGGATTGGTGAACTCCTAGCTCAGTGAGGGATCCTACCTCAAAAAACTAACTGGAGAGTGTTCAATAATACCCGATGTCAACTTTTGGCCTACACACGCGCGCGTGTATACACACACACACACACACACACACACACACACACACACACACACACTGACCCTCTTAAGTTAGAGCCAGAGAATGTTAGAGTTGACTGTCAATCAAAAGAACATCTTGTTTCTTTGGTAGAATTATGTGTCATTTATACACAGAACTACCCTCATCACAAAACTGATTGTGTTTGTTATATGTTTGTTAAAAAGCACCTGTGGACCAAATTGCACAAAATATTCTGCTGCTCTTTAGATCCATTCTTCAGTAGGAGAAAATGTTTAAGCTTAATGGTAGCATACTAGTTTACTAATCCTTTCTCCTTGTGGGGTTAATTTGTCTAGTGTTCATAAGAGACACCCAACAAACCATAAGCTCATTTACCAGCAATGTATATGTCCTCTGTTCTGAAAATGTAAGTTAGTATTTGATCTTCCCCATGGCCTCCTTGCCTCTGGAGTCTGGGCATGATGTCTAGAATGGTACTGTCCATTAGAAATATCCTGCCAGCTACATATGTTAATTATAAAATTTGTTACTATACAGAATGCAAAACCTTAACCATCTTAACCATTTTAAAGTATATCATTTGCTGGCATTAAATATATTAAAATTTTTGTGATGTGAACACTTTCTAGAAAATATGCATCATCTAAAACAGTTCTTTAACCATCAAACAGTAACTTTCTATTTCCCCTTCCAATCTTTGTCTCACTTCTTGTCTCTATGGAATTTTCTTATTCCAGATACTACACATAAGTGGAGTTTAGTAATACTATTCATTGTCCTTTTGTTTGTGGCTTATTTTACTTACCATAATGTTTTCATGGTTAATCCATATTGCAGCATGTGTCATACTTCATTCCACCTTGTGCCTGAATCATATTTTATTATATGTATATATAACTTAAATTATAAATTTATCTCAGAATTTTCCAAACAGCACGATACATATAAGAATAGGAATTGTGGTGTGCTATGTTTTTTATTCCCAAGGATTTTTTTAAATAATAAAGTTGATATAAAAAATATGAAATGTTAAAAAATGTGATCAAAATAGTTATGTTATTGTATATTTCTATACTAATATAATGCATACTTGTATGTTATATACATGTTAGAATTTTAAGTACTCGTCAGGTGTGGTGCTTCATGCGTGTAATCCCAGCTTTTGGGAGGTTGAGGCAGGTGGATCACAAAAAGATTGAAGCCAGCCAGCTTCAGAGTAGCTACATGATTGATACGGAGTTTGAGGCAACTTGTGTTACAAAGTGAGACCTTGTCTTTTTAAAAAAAGAACATAAGTAAAATTAAAAGACATCAAATACTAATTCAAAAATTGAAATATCTTCAATCTACTTTTTAGTACATGTTTTAGAATTTTGTTGATTTCTTTTTTTGGGTGTGTGTGCACGTATGCCACAGTGAGCAAGTGGAGGTCAGGGGACAACTTTTGGGAGTCTCCTTGCATCATGTGGGTCGTGGGGATTGAACTCTGGTCCTCAGGCTTGGAGGCAAGTGCATCCCCATTCATTCTGCTTTTATAGTAAATGTAACTTAGGTTTACTTGTTGGCCTTTTGGTTAAGATAAATGCAGTGTTTCAGTAGCTAAATATAGCTGGTGGGCACTGGATTAATGCACATCTATAATACAGAATTAAGTTTTTTTTAAATTATAGTTTTAGAGAAAATTATATCTGAGAGCTTAAAAAAGAGAGAGGCAAGCTATGCCGTTTGAGTTAGCATGGAAGTCAACCACATGGTGGAAAAGCAGTTGCATGGCACAAAGGGGAAGGAGGGGAGCTTCCAATGAGAGTAAGGAAGTCCAGAAAAAGTATACTTAGGCTCTGGCTGGCATCCAAAAGAGATAGATGTGAAGAGAAAGGAAAATTGGGCAGACCCAACTTCATGGATGCCCTAGAGCACTTGTGTGATTTTTGTGGTGCCAGTTCATTTTTTAGTTTTTGGGGGGGGTGGGTGGGGGCGGGGTGGGGGTGGTGCAAGGTTTCATTTTATAGTCCTGCCTGACTTAAAACTATGTAGCCTAGGTTGGCCTTGAACTGGTGTCAATCCTCCTGTATCCATCTTCTTCTGGAGTGTTGGGATTACAAGTGTGTATCATCACACCCAGCAAGAATTACAATTACTAAACCCCATAAATTATTTGACATTCTAAAAAAACCCAACATTTGCTGAAAGTATTGGGGAAGAATTTAGACATCAGGCATGGGGGGGAAGGTTGAAAACGACAGCTCTAGACATAGCTTTCCCTTTGCATCACAGCTTGCAAGGAGTAGGAGCTTTTGGAGGAGGAAGTATTTCACATTGAATTTTTCACCAGGCCTTCTAAAGAGAGGGTATAAGGAATTCTTGACAGAATTTTGACATCTTCCAAAATATAGTTCTGGTACCCCACGTTTTGAGCAGATTTTGAGTAATGAGTAAAACTGGAACCATGATTTGAAGTTGGTGTTTTAGAAAGTCAGAACTCTTGCCTAAGTTTTGGTGGGTTTCTTCCAATTGCTCCCCATTGGGAATTGTGTCTGATTTCTGTCAAGCATTTTTCTAAAGTTTTGGCTGTTAGCAACAAAGGTCAAAATGGGTGGAGATTTAGTTTGTGGATGTCCTTTGGATGCTTGTTGGGATCTAGCAGTATTGTGTGCTGTGCCACACCGGGGTTGAATAGTGTGGTCTACAGGTAGCCTAGAATCTTGTTGAAGTTGTAGTCTGCTGAGAAAGATGAACTGAGATAATCCATCCCCTGCCTGAGAGGAATTTACATTTCAGTTTAGTGGGAGGTATTCATAACACTGACTGTGAAAGTTGGATGGAACTGGAGCTAAGTTTTGGGCGTGCTGCTTGTTATTTGGTTTACTAGATGTTGTTAACCTTACCTTTTAGCTCTCTGGTCTATAAGGTGGGGATTATATTTATATCTACTTAACAGTGGGGCTTTTTGTTTGTTTCAGGATGGTGGAAATCAAACCTAGGGCTTTATGCATGCTAGGCAAGTATTCTAACAACAGAGCTATATCCCAGCCTCATATTTTTGGTATTTTAAGGTCTTGTTAGGCTGACCTTGAACTTGTGCTCTTTTTGCCTTAGCCTCCTTGCTGTTTGGATTACAGATGTGCACCTAATAGAGTTGTTACGATGATATGTAATGCTTGCCAAATTGAAATATAACTATTGCCACCATAATGTGAAAAGAATTATTATTTAACCATAACACAGAGAGACCTGAAATACTTTTGTGTTCCGTGTGAAAGCTGCAGTGACAGAACCAATCACTTGGGAAAAACCCAGATACTCAAAGAGAAGCTGCTGTGTTATAACAGTGGACTCTTAAGAGAGAAAGGACTAGAGCTCTTAGTGTGAGCCTGATGTAGGACTCAAAACAGCTGATGCCACATGGAGTTTAAGGAACATTGTGTATAATGTGGGAAACTGAAACCACCTGTTGGTAGTTTTCACAGCAAATCAATCAGTTAGGTAGACACACAAGTCAGTGGTCTGTAAAGATTGAGGCAAAAAGCAAAGCTTTCCCTATGTGGGACTACTGTTGTAGAAGCCTACCTTCAGCTGTACTTCAGAGGTTGTGAGAACATACAAGCAAGGCCTGTAATGGAAGTTGCTAAGGTAGCCAAGAAACCTATTATGTCCTCTTTACTTTAACCTAATGTCAGTGTTTCAGTCCAAAATGACTTAAAGTTAAGATAATCTTTCAACTATCATGTACACGTATGGCTATCAACCTTGGTACTGCAGTTTTGTCTGTATTCCAGATAAGCAAGTAAAGAAGAGACCCTACCATGAGAACAGTGGAAAAATAAAGAGGTGACTGGATAGTCATTTGAGGGTACATTACTCCATGATTGCCTTGACACATCTTTCAGTTCTTCCCATTGGAATATTTTAAAATTTGAAGTTTTTCATGTATATATATCAACCAGTTTAATTATTGAAATGGATATAATAATGATATACCAAGCAGAAGACTAGATTTCACTTTGGAGGCAGGATGTTAGTATGTATCCCAGACTGGCCTTGAATTCATGATCACACAAGTAGTCTTTCTCTTCTTTCATTCCCCTCCCTCTTTCCTCTTTTTTTTTTTTTTTTTCCCTCAGGCTTGCCTCAAACTTGCTGTATGGCTGAACTTGATATGTAGCCCACACTGGCACTGAATTCCTAATCATCCTCTTCCTCTGGAGTGCTGGTATTACATGCCTGTGCCACTGCACGCAACTGCTCTTTCTTGGGGTCTGTTCTTCATGGTTTAAGCTTGCTTTACTCACCAGTCCTCCTAAGTGGTGTGCTTACAGGTACACAGAATTTCTTAATGCTCTGGAGTTGCAGCTCTGTGGTCTGTGTTTTTCCGTTAGCACTCAGCTCCAGTGTCCTGAGCTTGTCTTCTTCCTCTTCCTGGTCCAGCAAGAGATGTGTGTTCTGGCTTACAGATTTGGTTTTTATACCATGATCTCAGCTCGTAGACTCTGAGAGTAGCATGTCTTTCATGGACATACCTATGTGTAATATAGCAGAGACTTGATACTTTGGGGGCTGCTAAATCAATACCTATATTTCTAGATTTATTTATTTTAGTTCATTGATGTACTCTGGTAAGTTTGTTTAAAAGGTACTGCAGATGGAATTAGAAGGGACAGCCTGAATTTAGATTTTTAAAGCTTGTCTTTTTAGAAATGCCAAATGTACAAGCTCCAATATGACTGCCTTTTTTTGTGGCTGAATAGTGTCAGGAAAATTTAGTTCTTTTCCTTCAGTATAACACTCTCAAAATTTCAACAGAACATTGCTTTGACCTTGATTAAACTGTGAATTTTATTTGAAAGTGAAAATTGGCCTTTTGGAGAGGCTATTTATAACAGTGTGATAGCAGTGTTTTTGACTAGTGTCCATTTTAAGCTATGCAGTAGATGGGATATCATTAAATGGGACATGCTTTGGTCTTAATATTTAAAAATTGATTTTAATTTACATAGGTAATACTTATAAAAAAGTAAAGGTCAGATGGCAGTAAAACCTTCCTGACTACATTGTTCACCATGTCTATCCCCAGAAGTAAGCACAATATTTTTATAATAGTTTAGGATATGTTCCTCTATAACTCTTACCTTTTTTTTAACATATAAATGCACTTATGAAATACATATTTATTACAGAAATAGTGTCATTTTGTTTTCTGCAGCCTTCAAATTTTGCTTTAGTATGAGTTATGCTTTAGATGTGTTTATGATATCTACTTCATTCTTTTCAATTATATTCTCAGTATAGGTCACTTACCATTGAGTGTTATCTATTACTTATTAGACGCACTCCAACTCCTCTTTAGATTTTTTTTTAAAATTACATTGTGTGTGAATGAAAGTAGATGGGTATATGCATGTCGTGTGTGTGTGTGTGTGTGTGTGTGTGTGTGTGTGTGTGTGTGTGTGTGTGTGTGTAGTTCAGAGGACAGTCTGGGGGAGGTGGTTTTATCTGTCCAGTGTGTGGTTCTTGGGGACTGAGCTCAATTGATCAAGCCTTCAGGCTTGATGGCAAGTACCTTTATCTGCTCTGCATCTCACTGGCCCATGACTGAACGTCTTTGTATGATTCTCCTGAGACACATGATGGATGAATATTTTCTCTTTTCTTCTCTTTCTTTCTTTTCTTTCTTTTTTTTTTTTAGGAGGTAGACAACAAACTCATGGCTTTGTGTCTGTCTGTTAGGCAAATGCTGTATTGCTGAGGTATATTCCAGCCATGTAAATTTTTTCTAGGGTAAATTTGGTAGAAGTGAAATTGTGAGAGTATATATAGTGTATCTAGTATATTTAACATCCTTCATATTTACTTCAGTAATGAGTATTGGCTTGATTGGCTAGTTATTTGCGCTTATAAACTGAGTTTTTTGTATTTATAATCCATTGGAGAGGGATCTAGGGAGGACAAGGGTCTTCTACAGATTCATAAGTTATCTATATGACTTTAAAGGTATCACTGTTTCCAAGAGGATGATTCAGTAGGACTGTGAATCAGTGCAAATTTATGATCCCACATAGCACTTAGCAATGTACAGTTAACTTGATTAAGATTGACAGAGTTAATTCAGGGAGAGGGGAGTCATTGCCTTCAGTTGTGTACTCAGTGGTGACCCTGCTAGGCTCCAATAGATAGTCACGGCCTAGTGGTCACACATATGGCCCTGGTTAAAGCAAATGAGTTATGAAAAACTAAAGTTATGAATCTGGGAAGGGGACTAGTAGGGAAGAGGGGGAGATGACAGAGATGGGAGGGAGAATAAAGAGGGATGTGAGGAGAAGACAGCATAGTATGAATGTATTATAGACATGCACAAAATTGTAAAAGACCTATTTATCTTAGCCATACTTGCCTAAGATGCTATTTTTATGTGACTGGAGATCAACTTAATACAAGGCTGAAGGTGATAATGTTGGGGAACATCAAATCTGCCATGTTGATTTCAGATAACAAAACTGAATATTGTGTGTGTGTGTGTGTGTGTGTGTGTGTGTGTGTGTTTGTGTTTGTTTAAGGCTATGTTGATCCTTGAATATTCAGTGAGTAACTCAGCTGGGTGTGGTGGTATATATCTGAAGTCCCAGTATTTGTGGGGCTGAGGCAGGAAGATTGTTGAGTTTCGAACCATTTGCCAATTTGTCCCAAACCCCACGGACAACAGGACGACAAAATAGACTGCTGAGGTATTTGTGGTACTTGATAGTATTTTGTGAACGAAACAACGCCATGGATGTATGTAGTCTTTCCTATTGCTGCCGAGGAAGATTTTTATAGAAGGGACTACTGATATTTGAGGTGAGAATTTCTGGATTTACAAATGAGAGAAGTGATAATTGGTGAAATTCCTGATGGGAACTGTGTAGGTGTACTGACACAAAATGAATCTTGGTAAAATTGACAAGCTTTATAAATAGCTCTATAAAGTTTCATTTTTTTTCAAGCATGACATAAGATGTAAAAATTTTGCTTTGAATTTTATTCATCTGTTTGACTCTTTTAGCTCTAACTCTGTGATTAATTACATTTCTGCCTTATGAGAAGCCGGCATAGAACTTAATTTACCAGTGTTTCTGGCTTCATTTCCCACCAGTAGCCTTTTTTCTTTTTTTAAAGGCAGAGTCTCATGTTAGCCCAGGCTGGTCTTGAACTTTCTGATCTTTACTCTGCTTCCATAGTGCTGGCACGCACCACCACACTCTGCTTTTGCTGTGCTGTAATGTAACCAGGCATGTCAGGCAAGCACTCTACTGAGCTGTTACATTCCTAGCCCTATTTTGCTAACTCTTGATTGCCAACAGAACAACAGGGGCATGTCAGTGGTCTCTGCTTTCTTTCCTTTTGTCCTGTTTCTGCTGGGAGTGGGCTCATTCTTTTGTTGTTCCCTTCCAGAGTTCTCTTAACCCTCATTACCAAGGCCAGATGCCTTCTCTAACCACTCCTTTTTCCCAGTCAGAGTGATCCTTTTTTCCTTGTAGGTATGGATCTAGGCCTCTGGAGCCACATTGCACGGGTTCTTATTCTAGTGGTGGCACATATTTGCTGAGGAATCTTGTTTTTTGCTTTCTAAATTGAGAAAATCTTAAAATGACTTGTCATTGTTTAAAACTAGGCTTTTTGTTGTTTTGTTTTGTTTTTGAGACAGAGTTTCTCTGTGTAGTTTGTTTTAGTTCCTGTCCTGGATTTCGCTCTGTAGCCCAGGCTGGCCTTGAACTCAGAGATCCGCCTGGCTCTGCCTCCTGAGTGCTGGTATTAAAGGTGTGCGCCACCACTGCCTAGGTTAAAACTCTGCTCTAATAGTTTTCTAAAAAGCTAGTCCTAGTGTTGTACATTATTATCCCTTTTAAAAAAGTTCATATTTTAGCAGATACTCCTATGTAAGCATCAGTTTACTTTCTGTCTTTATGAATGTTCCTACTTAGGATATTTTGTAAAGATGGAGTTTATACAATGTATCTTGTTTCTGGATTCTCTAACATTGCTTAATGCTTTCAAGGTTTATGTGGTAGCTTGTAAAAATGACCTTTCTATTCCCCCAATCTCCCGTGTGTGTGTGTGTGTGTGTGTGTGTGTGTGTGTGTATGATTTTATACATACATACATACATACATACATACATATATAGCACATTATAAAATCATCAGTTGATAGACATATGGGCTGTTTCTTCCCTCTACTGTCCAACATGGTCTCTTGTAGCTCAGGCTGGCCTGGCACTCCTTATGTAGTTGAAGATGATCTTGATCTTCTGATACTTCTGCCTCTACCTTAGAAGTGCTGGGATTATAAATGTTTGCCATTTGATTTTACTAATTGTATGTGTATATGTATGCCGCAGTGTTGTGTTTGGAGTCAGAGAACAACTTGCCAGAGTCAGTTCTCCTTTTCAATTGGATAGGTTCCAGGGATCAAAAAAGCGCTCATGTAAAAGACTGTTTTTGAGCCGGGTGGTGGTGGCGCACGCCTTTAATCCCAGCACTCAGGAGGCAGAGCCAGGCGGATCTCTGTGAGTTCGAGGCCAGCCTGGTCTACAGAGCGAGATCCAGGAAAGGCGCAAAGCTACACAGAGAAACCTTGTCTCGAAAAACCAAAAAAAAAAAAAAAAAAGACTGTTTTTGTGACTGCCCTGTATCACCTGCCCAAGGTCATACCTATCTTGGTGGTACTTGGTACTAAGGACATGCAGAAGGATGGAAAAATTACATTGTGTCATTTCCTTCCCTAAAATAAAATTAATGGGCATTGGGAGTTATAAACACTTAATTGTTCCTCATTTTTTTTTAAAACAAGTCTCTCTTCCCTCCCACCCCCCAATTTTGAGATATCATACAGTTCTGGCGGGCCTGGAACATGCTATGCAGTCCAGAGTGGCGTCTAAATCTCGGAGATCTGCCTGCCTCTGCCACCTAAGTACTGGGGTTAAAGGCACAGCAAGGATTTATTTTAATACAAGTGTCAATGCCTTTTTGCAACAATGTTGTCATCTGTTTAAGTGATGTTTCTGTCTGAAATAGTGACTGGGTTTTGGAAAGCGGGCAGTTTGGTGAATTCCCTCCCTCCCTCCTTCCCTTCCTGTTATTTTCTTTTTTTTTTTTGGACCTGAGGCTTGAATCCAGAGTCTCATATGCTACACCACAGCCTTGCACCACTGAACTATATATTACTAGCTCTAAAGTTCTTTATATGCAAACATTGTAGATGATAAGATGTTGTAGTTTATGACTTCCGTAGTCACAGTATTAGAGAAAAGATTACTCTTCGTTTTTTAGCATTTATTAAGAAAAAACCTGCATTCTCCTGAGTATTCTGTGGTATAATTTCTAAAGCAATGTATATCATGTCAAAATATACAAATAATAAATTTTGTAAGAATAATGCAGAGAATGTGTTAAACTTGGTTTCAACTTGAACAAGTCTTTACTGTCACCTTGAAAGTAAGAGATCTCAGTCATCAGAATTTGTGTTACTTCTGTCCTAACCAGCAGAGCCAGGGACAGAGTGCCTTTGTCTTGGTAAAAGGCAGGATTAACTATTTATGACTTTGGCTGTGGTGAGAAACCTGTAGCTATTTTCAATGATTAGTTCACTTGGTAACAGAGAGAAGTCACAGTGAGGCTAATAGAACTAAGGGCTTATTTTTACCATGTCTGTTTTTATGCATTATGTATTTTGGTATTTAGTTCTTCTAATTCCACAACACTGACTGATGAAGGGCAAGTTTTAATTTACCCATGCAGCATTTAGGCTGAGTGATATGGAACCCTAGACTTGTGTATACAGGCTGAGTAGTGGTCTGTTTGCCCTGTGGTTTTTTGCTTATCTCTTCTTATCTTATTGATTATTTTATTTTTGGAGGTGGGAAAGGTTAGGAATTAAAATTTGATGTGGCCAGACTCACTTTTCAAAAACCAGCACCAAAAACCTCTAAGGCCAGCATTTCTCCTGGTTTATACATTATAGTAGCACAGTCATTTTAAAATGATTTAAGACTGAGGATGGACGCCGGGCAGTGGTGGCACACGCCTTTAATCCCAGCACTTGGGAGGCAGAGCCAGGAGGATCTCTGTGAGTTCAAGGCCAGCCTGGGCTACAGAGTGAGTTCCAGGACAGGCTCCAAAGCTACACAGAGAAACCCTGTCTCGAAAAAACAAAACAAAACAAAAAAACAAAACAAAACAAAAGACTGAGGATGGTTGCACTGCTCTAATCCTTGAACTTGAGAAGTCGAGGTGCAGGGGTCAGGAATATAACGCCGCTCTTGGCCACACTTTGATTCAGGACTAGCCTGGACTTCATGAAACTGTCTTCAACAACAAAACAACAAGAAAAGTATCAGAAGGAAAAAAGATTTTCTCTAGTAAATGATAAGTGGCATAGCCACTGTGCCTTGGCAATTTCATGAGAAGTCTAATTGACCTGGGCTGGTGAGATGGCTCTCTGGGTTCCAAGGAAGCCTAGTGACTTGGGATTAATGCCTGTAACCCACAGTAGAGAGACCAAATGATGAAAGTAATTGTCCTCTGATCTGGTTATATGTGCCACGTTTCCTCCCTACAGTCACATACCCAAGTCCCCTCCCCCCACTGCAATAATAATAATAATAATAAAAATAATAAAAAATATAAAAATTAAGACAACCCATATTCAGTGAGATTCCTTAGCTGGTAAAGGTGCTCACTCACCACTAAGCCCAAGGACCTGAGTTTAATCCCTGGGACCCACATGATGGAAGGAGAGAGTCAACTCTTGCAAGTGGTCCTCTGACCTCCACAGACACACCTCTGGCATTTACACCACCAAATAAAACAAACAAACAAATAAGAAATGAGATCATTTTAAAACAAACAAAAAAGAAACCTAACCAGGATGAGACTACTTCCTTCTGCCCCATTACCTTTAGAGGAATACAACCCTGTGTGTCCATGATTGTGAGTGTGTGGATGTGGAGGCCAGAGGTATCTCCCTCAATTACTTCTCTACTTTTGTTTTTTGAGATAAAAGTCTTACACCGAATTCCTCAGCATTGGAATTGCCTGTTGGCAAGCCTGTTTTCTCACACCATGGGCATATAGGATCTCAACTCTTCATGCTTGTGCAGCAGGTCACCTTACCAACTGAGCCATCTCCCCATCTCTCCAAAAAATGGCTACTTTTAAGGAAAGAGGTGATATTGGAAATTTATTTTGAGAAAGGAAATTAAAAACTCAAGGATAAACTTATTTTATTGAACAAAATTTTAGTTATGTCTTAGGGTTTCTATTGCTGTGACGAAACACCATGACCAAAAAGCAAGTTGGGGAGGAAAGGGTTTATTCAGCTTATACTTCCATCCACATTGCTGTTCATCACTGAAGGAAGTCAGGACAGGAGGAACTCAAACAGGGCAGGATTCTGGAGGCAGAATGGAGGCCATGGAGGGATGTTGCTTACTGGCTTGCTCCTTATGGCTTGCTCAGCCTGCTTTCTTATATACCAGGACTACCAGGCTAGGGATGACATCACCCACCATGGGCTGGCCCTCCCTCATTGATCACCAATTGAGAAAATGCCTTTCAGCTGGATCCCATGGAGGGCATTTCATCAACTGAGGCTCCCTCCTCTCTGACAACTCTAGCTTGTGTCAAGCTGACACGCAAAACCAGTACAAGTTACAACTGGAAAATATTCACTGATTTATAAAACTTTTTTTAATGAACAAATTTTCTTGACACACATTTGTATATTAAATGAAACTGGGTTAGTTGTATAACAACATTATTGAATGTCTTTTAGGTGGTAATGAAATTGTGATGAAGAGCATTTTTGCTAATTACATAAGGGCTTTATTTTTTTCTTGTCATTTAGTGTGTGGTTAAGTAAGTGTTCTTAGTGCTTATCATGTTCTTGTTGATTATTTTAACCTTATAACGTCTGTCTCCTCAATTCTCGGTGGTTTGTTTGGATTCAGTGTTTTCTATTAGTTTATCAATGTATCGTTCGCAGATGTTTCTGCATTGTTCTGGACTTCAATTTTACTGAGGTTTACTGAGGTTTACTGTGACCTGTTTTGAAGAGTGTGGACGGAGTTAGTGATAATTAAGGACAGTTGATTCAGTGTTCAGTTCATTAATGATACTTTTTATATCTGTACAATTTCTGCCTTTATTTTTCTTTTCTGTATTGTTATGACAGAAGTGATGAGCCCTGGAATAGTAAAGGCTTTTTAATTTTTACTTTTTTTAAGGTTTTGGCCTCTCAAGATGCAGGTCAGTTAACCCATCTCCAGCTTTCTCGCATTTCAGAGCACTAGCTTTACTCAGCACCTTTGTGAAGGGTCTCTGATGTATCTCCTTAAATCTCAATTGGGGACCTGGTCTTAGAAGTAAGCATGACAGCCAGAAAAGATACTGCAGGCCTTTTCCATTTAGTGGGAGTCCTTCAGACAGACTCCTAGGCATAAGTGTACTACAGAGAGAGTAGATCACAGACATTATTCTGTGAATATGTGAAATAGAGGTAATTGTAGTGATTCCAGGAAAGTAATTGGAATCAGTGAGCTATTGAAAGCCCAGTATGGTTGAGCATAGCAGTCAGTGTGAAACAGTAGCCCTGAGCATGTGACATGAGCTAAGTTTTCAGAGCTGCTCTGCCTTCTTAAGATTCATGTTTTGAAGTCTACTGATCTGTTTTCCTCTTAGCCTCTAAATATATTTAAAAATTTTTAAACATTTAAAAATTCTTTTACGATTTTATTATTGACTTTGGTTATATCCTTCTAAGTCCCCTTCCCACTTTCATTTCTTTTTGAGTATGGGTGGGTGCCCCATTGGAGTTAATTAGCATTGCTTTCATGAGTATGAGTAGGAGTTTACTTGAGCAAGGTCAGTTTATCTACCCCAGCAACCATTAACTGCCTGGTTGTCTTAGTTATGGTTTCTATTGCTGTGAAGTGACACCATGTCCAAGGCAACTCTTAAAAAGGGTTTAATTGGGGTGGCTTGCTTACAGTTCAGAGATTTAGTCCATTATCATCATGGTGGAACATGCTAGCATGCAGACAGACAGGGTGCTGGAGAAGGAGCTGAGAGTTCTACATCTCGATCTGCAGGCAACAGGAAGTGAACTGTCTGCTACCCTGAGCTTAGCTTGAGCAAAGACCTCAAAGTCCACCCCCAGAGTGACTCACTTCCTCTTGCAAGGCCACACCTACTACAAGGTCACACCTCCTAATAGCTCTATTCCCTTTGGGGGCCATTTTCTTTCAAACTATCACACTATTGCTTCTCAGGGAGGGGTGGGACCTCATGAACTTCTTGATACTTGTATTAGTAGGCCTAGACTTGTGCAAATCTTTTATTGTTATTAGCAATTTCTAAACTTAATTTTAACTTTCCCCCATTTTTAATTTTGAAACTTTCGTTTTATTCTGTGTGTGAGGCTCAAGTAAAATCAAGTTTACAGATGGCTATGTAAAGAATTTGTCATATGAAAGGAAGTTTTTGTTAGACTCTAGGAAGCACTATATACCTAATTTACTCTATCACAAAAGTCAAGGTCCTCATGTTGGTTTTGTGGTGGAATTGGTAGGAGCACTTCGTGTTTATGGCACTCCTATCTCTTCTGTAGTCATTTTTATTAAGATCCTGAGAGGATTATGGCTGCCTGATTTTTTTTCCTATGATAACTTGCATGATCTTTGTTTCTTGTTTCTTTCTGGTCAAGGGTCTTAGCACTATATTCAGTTGTGAATGTAGCAAGAGTTTGGAACTTCTGTATGTTCTGAAATAGAAATTGTTATGAATTATGCAAGGTGGGGGACCCAAGGCTGCCTGGACCAGGGCCCAGAGAGTTGAAGAGAAAGATAGGAAAGGGGGGTGGGACTAAGGGTGCACGCCTTGAGAGAGAGGAAGGGGAGGAGTTTTCCTTAAAATGAGTCAGGACACAGGGCGGTGCCAAGGGGCAGGATTTCAAGGGGCAAGTCAGACTAGAGACAGAAGGCTCTTTACTAAAGAGTTACTCTTTTTTTTTTTTTTTTTGGTTTTTCGAGAAAGGGTTTCTCTGTGTAGCTTTGTGCCTTTCCTGGAATTCGCTTTGTAGCCCAGGCTGGCCTCGAACTCACAGAGATCCGCCTGCCTCTGCCTCCCGAGAAGTAACTCATCTTTACAAGCAATCTCAATAACTTCTTAAAAAATTATTTATTGGCGTGTGCCTTTAATCCCAGCCCTTGGGAGACAGAGCCAGGCGGATCTCTGTGAGTTCAAGGCCAGCCTGGTACAGAGCGAGGCTCCAAAACTACACAGAGAAACCCTGTCTTGAAAATACAAAAAAACAAACAAACAAAAAAGTAGGGAGCCCAAGATAGAGTACAGTTAACTTCTACATACAATAAAATACTGATTAAAGCAACAACAAAAACATGTTGAATGAAGTTGATAATAAAAGGGAGAAGAACTATGGGAACACAGCCAGGCAGTGGTGGCGCACACCTTTAGTCCCAGTGTTTGGGAGGAAGAGGCAGGCGAATCTCCTGAGTTCGAGGCCAGTCTCGTTTATAAAATTAATTCTAGGACGGCCAGGGCTGTTATATAGTGAAACCCTGTCTCGAAAAACCGAAGAAAACCAAAGCAAGCAAACAAACAAACAAACAAACAAAAAAACTATGGAAATGCCAAGAAAAAAGATAGGCCTGTGCCTCATTAACTCCTTTAGTAACCATTTATTGAGAGAGTGCTGTGCTTTGCTGGGCAGTACTTAACAACAGGTAGGAAGGGCTTACCACAGGCAAAGCTTCCTGGCTTTGATGGGTTATTTAATGCATTCTTCACAGTAGCCTATCAAGTAGAAATAGTCATCCCCATTTTATAGATGAGGAGATGAGGCTTTAGAGACTGTAGGCAATTTCCTGAGTCCCATGGCTACTGACAATGAAGAATAGTGTTTCTAAGTCCCAGGCCGAGCCATTTCTCCTTTTGAAATGGGGGAATCCTTTACTGAACAATTGCTGTATGGCCGGCCCCTTGGGCTGGGCTCTGTAAACTGCCTCAGAAGTTTAATTAATTTTATAATGCCTATGGGATGACGATATATGCTTAAATTAGAGAAATTCCTTAACACTTGGAAAGAATTTTCCTACTCTGTTACATTTTATGAAACAGTGTTTTTTCTTTACATTTTTTCATATTTTAATTTTACTAGTGTAGTCAGCATTTAAAAACACTGATTTACCTCAAGGAAACACACACACAACACACACACACAGACACACACAGACACAGACACACACACGCAAGAGCTTATAGGCTTCCAATGATATCCCCATTTATTTATTCATTCATTCATTTATTTAATTAATTATCTATTTATTTATTTATTTATTTATTTATTTATTTATTTATTTATTTATTTATTTATTTTCTGGAGCTGAGGACCAAACCCAGGGCCTTGCACTTGGTAGGCAAGTGCTCTACCACTGAGCTAAATCTCCAACTCCAGTAATTTTATTTTTAACATGAACTTTTTTTTTTTTATAAAAGTATACTGTATTTTAAAAAATACAGCTGAAAATACTTTTCAGGAATAGAAAAAACAGCTTTTCACATGAAGTAATAATTTAGGTTTTACTCACTTGAAATTGTAGTTGTTGGTGTGTTTAAAGGCAAATGTGCTTGCTGTATTTTTCCCAGTCTTTACCTCTGCTCAGTTCTTTTCACTCTTCCCTTAAAGTCATTCTGCCTAACTGGGTTCTGGCAACCATTTTTAAATTGAACTTGCACTTAAATTTCTGATGTAGGCGGCATTGCCAGTCCTTTCCCAAAAGGACAAGAATACGGTCTCTGCTCGGTGTCTGTGTGTTGCTGTTCACTTGTGTACTGTGAAAGAGGAGGGAAAACTAAGGTGTAAAAAGAGAAGTCTCTTTTTAAAGGCGTTAGGGACTAGATACTAAATGTGTCTTTAATGAAAAACAATCAAAATTGTAACAAAGATTAAGCATATTAATCATTGAATTGGGGTTTTGGTTTAATATTTCATTCTTAAGTGACAAAAATGATTCACTGAGCCATATTTTTTAGGGCTAATCAAATAGAAGCAGGCAGGGGTTGCATATCTGTACATTGCAGACTGAAATGTTATAATTTAGGCTTCTTAAATTATTTAGTATATTGAATTTGGATGTTAGGATTTCTTGTTTGCATTCTAATTTGTTCAATTTGAAACCTTTTTATAGAGCCTGGGTAGTTCTACCTTAAAAAAAAAAAAGGACACCCCTCTGCTTAAAAGAAATGGTACTTCCTGCTTTCATAAACAGTCATGTGCATAGTTTAGCAAGGCCTGATGCCTCTGGAGCTTTTTCCCTTTATAGCACCATTGAATCCGAGTCCTAACAGAAGTACTGTGAATCTTGTGGCCTCATTCTGAACAAAAGGGATTAGAGAAGGAAAAAAATCTCATGATATAAGGCTTATAAGCAAGGGCGGGCAATCTTGGTTGTGAATATTTTCTGATTTTTCCAGAAATCAAGCAGAAGATTGAGCTGCTGATGTCAGTTAACTCTGAGAAGTCGTCCTCTTCAGAAAGGTACAGCTACATCTCTTGCATGAACAATTAATGGTGTAGCATTGCTAAGAAACAAACAGGACATAATCTTTTCCTTGTCAAGTTTGCTATATAATGTTGTACTGCATGCTGGTATTGTGCTGTATTGAATATGTGTATTTGGGCAAGCTGTTCTGCTTTGCAAAGGGTAATTGATTTTTTTTAGAAAAACAGTCAGCCTAATCGGCTGCAGCATGCACACCATAACACGGCAGACTGCTGGTTCATGTGTGACAGCTGCTGAAAGCTTAAAAGAATTTAACCAAGAAAAATCTTGCTTTCTTTTTAAGGAACAACTGTGATTTTTTGTTCTTATATTTTGAGGTTGCTGCTACATAGAATTTCCAAGGTTATTTTTAATATCTAGCTTAAACATAGTTCATTTTTTTTCTTGTAATAAGTATTATTTTTTAATGTACCAAGGGAGTGCCATTTGTACATAGCTTAGGAATTGCAAACACACAGATTAGTCACATTCTCAAAAAGAGATATGATGTTTCTTCAAGTCTCTGCTAGGCAGTGGAACAGTCACTGCATGCTGTAATGGTTCATGCCTGCAGGTAAGGACAAAATGACTCAGAAGTATTTTTAAAGCAATTATTTTATCAGTCATTCATATGATTATACCTGTAAGGAGATAGTTCATGAAAATTACTATTTTGCCTTATAAGCAAAAAGAAGATATTTTTCTGCTCTAAATAATTATTCCCTATTTTGATTAGTAATTCTGTGTTCACTTCTGTTTATCAAAATTGTGTATATACAATATGTATCCAAAATGTTTTAAATTGAGGTTCTTAGGCAGATTTAATGGTTACCTTTTCTTTTGCTTGTCTTATCAATTTGTACTTAATGTTGATCATTGTATTTAAGCCATGTTGATTCATCTTTTCTAGGGCTAATTTTCAGGGCTATCTGTTGTTCTTAGATTGAAAATTTAGGAAAATAAATGTGGAAAATTACTTGGTGGTAAGGAAATAATACAGGAAAAATACTGTTAAACAAAAACTGGCTGATCCTCCATGGCAAAATGTGTTGGAGTTTCAGGAGGACTTGATCAGATGGCATCAAGATTATATTGACTTACTAGAATTAGGTGAATAAGCCTATGTTTGCAACTTTGGTTACAAATGAAGAAGTAACTACTTTCTGTAGAGATTGAAAATAAAAAATAAGAAGGTTTGTATTTATTTTTCTTGACCTTTCTAACTTCTGGTTTGTTGCTAGCCACCTGATTTCAGTCATTCAGCCTTGTGACTGTTCTGCCAGTAAAATGGTGGTGGTAGAACAGCAGAGGGTAGGGTTGTAAGGAATGAGCAGTCCAAGTGTCGGCTGTGGTTTGTACTAGAGTGTACTCAGTGAGATGACAGTAATAATTATGCAACCTTCTGCGGTAGCATGAATTCTTTATTGGTAAGTTGAAGGATGAACACAATGGATGAATATTTCTGAAAAAGAAGTTAGGAATGAGTGAATCCTTTTCTTACTAAACTCATTGTATAGGAAATAAGCCAAAATATTTTCATGATTTTATTTACTTAGGCTCTGTGGTTATTTGAAAGAAAAGAGAGCACGTGTTGTCATAATTATAAAGCTTAGAAACTAACTGCTGTGAGGATGGCTTTCTGCATGGTTTACTGGAGCGTGCCTTATTGATTATAATTTTAGTAGGTGCATAGAGTTCTATTAGGCAGTTGTGATATTCTCACTGAAGTAGTGAGTGTGATTTATGCATCAACTCAGTACTTTGTAAGCATAAAAGTTGTTTAATTAATATAGGTACATTAAAATGTCTTTTTCCTCTCCATTAAAAGCCATATCATTTGACCCTTTATTTAGAGCAGTGGTTCTCAAGCTTCATAATGCTGCTCCTCATTTTGTGGTGACCCCCAACCATAAAGTTATTTTTGTTCCTACTTCATAACTGTAATTTTGCTACTGGTAGGAATCATAGTGTAAATATCTGTGTTTCCTGATGGTCCTGTTTGACCCGACAAAGGGATCATGACCCATAGGTTGAGAACTACTGATTTAGAGGAAAAAAAGAAAAAATTTCAAGTGTAAAAAGTTCACTATCTAATACCAGTGTCTTGCCCAGAATGTAATATCTTATAATATCATATAACATTCACCACAGTTTTCAATTCACTGTTCATTAGTTACTATATCTTAAAAATATTTTATCTTTAAAAAAATAGATTTTGGGTTTTTTTTAATAAGGAAAAGAAATGATTAAAGATCTTTAGTAGCTTAAGTGTTAGAGATCTTTGAGATTTTCATAGGGCTAAAATTCTAGATGCCTTATCAGTAGGTAGGTCAAAGAAACCTGGTTTCTTTCTTCAGAGAGGGGGAAGCTGTTAAGCTGTGTGACAAAACAAGGTATTGTTTCTGTACTCAGCTCTGTCCCTGCAGTTTAGAGCATCTTCTGGGAGCCCTCGTAGAGACAGTGCTTCTGAATAGAGTATTGTCGTTATGGAATCTGTGCTGGGATGTTTTTAGTGACTCTTTTACTAAAAACATTAGTGACTTTTTTATCCACTATATAGAAATGCTTGTCTTGTGGAAGCTGGTATTGGCTGCATTATTTTTGTTCATATACTTTTCTAAAATGGGAAAAGTATAATAAAGAAAAAACTTAGTTTATTTTTGTACACTTTTGAGAACACTTCTTCGTTTAAAAATGAAATAGGTCCAAAGTAAAATGTGTTTAGATAATGCAGTGTACTAATGGATAACAGTAGTTTTTGAAGTTAATTTTAAAGTTATGCTTTCAGCACAGATGAAATAATGTAGACCTATAAGAATGTAATTTGATAGAGGAGACATCGAGTGCACATGCTGCTCACAAGCCAGGAGACATAGAGTGTAGGAAGGCTGCTCACAAGCCAGAATTAATGCAGCTACACTCAGTTATAGTTTAGTTTTAGATGTTGTGTTTTGAAGAGAAGAAAAAAATTTTAACACCCCCCAGAGAAATTTTAACTTACTTTTCTAAAGATTAATAACAAAGAATATTATTGAATGAATGATAAGTTAAAAAACAACTGATGTGTGTTATGGCCAGTTAAGAGGGCACATCTGCTGCAAGAGAATGCCTTCTGGAGGTTCCAGGAATAAATCCTACTACAAATAGTTCTTTTTTTAATTGAGTACTTGTTGAATGAATGAACACATTGACTTGTTAGCATGGTTGTGATGGTGCTTAGACACAGGTTACTCTTGTCCACTCCCATTTAGTGTAATAAAGTAAACTCAATAGTTAATGGCAAAATTTAAGTTTTCACACCCCCCCCCCTTTGTTCTGGCTATACCTCTTCTAGAGTTTATGAGGTAGAACACATGGTGAAGAGGAGGAATAGTAATCTTCATAAGGAAAAGGGTAGCAATTTTTCACTAAACAACCCAGATATCATTTCTCTTGTTGATTGGTTGGTTGTTGGCGCTGGGGATTACACCAGATACTACCAACTTCTTAATATGTAGAGGGGAAGTAGAGTGCGGAATGAGCAAGAAGGTGTATGTCCCACAGTCACTTAAAAAATAGTAATTCAGTGCTCTGATTAGGATTTGTGTTTTCTCAGGGAAAAGATTCTAAAAGGACAAGCTCTTGGTACTTGTATTTGTGACATTTTTAGTGTCTTAAAGAGGGTCCTTGTAGCATCCCAGATAGTCAGCAAATATTGAAATCCACAAGTTGGTTGCTGCCTTTTTCAGGAAGGGAGAAACAAGGAAGGGAGAAAAGTCATAAACATAAAGTTATGCTGTGGCCTGTATTTGGCCAGTGCTGAGTAAACAGCATTGGTGAGAAGTGATAGGGATGATAAATATATCTACTCTATATAAGAGCATTTCATGTACACAACTGGTGCTTCTTCATGCATGTCTTTTAATATCCTTTCTCATTTTGGAGACAACAGAAACCTTGAAGAATAGTGAGAAAGGAGCAATTTGGTGGTAATGGTGGTCCCAGAAGAAGGTATTTTTGATTTGCTCTGGGCTGTGTAGTGAGGTCTGAGCAGTACAAGGTGTCTCTCCTTTTCCCCAGCCCACACATTAGGCTGTACATTCATTGATGATGATACTTTTCCCTTTTCCAGTCCCCACCCTCCCATTGCTTTCTTAGTTTCTGTTTACAGGATAGATTTTTTTTCTTTTTTGTTTCTGAATGGTAGAATGAATCCAACTGGTGGCTGAATGCTGATTTTGTTTATATTTAGTATTTATTAGTATTTTTATTGAAGAACTGGGATTTTGCAGACCATATGAAATACAGTTTTGTGGATTTTTTAAATTTAGTTTGTGGAGTTTTTGTAGTTGTTACTTTTTTTTTAAAGTTTAGTTTATGATTTTTGTGTGACACATAAGAAATCGTTGCCAAGCCTAGGGTCATTTAGATTTTTGTACTGGATTTATTTTTTTAGGCTTTATATGCTTCCCCCCTTTCTTTCTTTGGGGAGCAGTTTTGAGACACGGTTTCTCTGTGTACAAACTCCACTTTGTAGACCAGACTGGCCTTGAACTCACAGATCTGCCTGCCTCTGCTGGGATTAAAGACTTGTGCCACCACACTCAGCTAGAAGTTATATGTTCTTAATGTTTGATCTTGATATCCATTTTGGTTTTTAATATTGAGGTAAGGATTGATAACTAGGTTTTGATTTCTTTTTTTGCATATGGTTTGCATATGGCTAGTAAGTTGTTTCTGTTTTGAATATTGTGAAAATAAAAACCTTTAAAACATTTTAAAATTCCATACTTGGTTACAGGAAGCCAAATTGGATGCTTGGGAAATGTTTGATGTTCATATGATGGAGTACAACGTTCTTTGAGATTTTTGACAAAAAAAATCCATGAGATTGTATGGTTTGCCCCTTTCTGGTTGTATTTTGGCTGTGAGGTCTTTGAGAGTTTCTGTGAATTAAGAAGCAGTGGAGCAGGAGTGAGAGAGCTACCTCTCAGAGTTGTAGAATAAAAGCAGTGAGTTTCATTTGGGCAGATAACTTTTGTTTGTTTGTTTGTTGGTTTTTTTTTTTTTTTTTTTTTTTCCGAGACAGGGTTTCTCTGTGTAGCTTTGTGCCTTTCCTGGATCTCGCTCTGTAGACCAGGCTGGCCTCAAACTCGCAAAGATCCGCCTAGCTCTGCCTCCGAGTGCTGGGATTAAAGGCATATGCCACCACCGCCTGGCTTGGGCAGATAACTTTGAGAGCAGCTTTTGAAAGGATACATTTGAAGGGAGAAAGGATTTTCTCCTCTGAAAACACTTGAGAGACACATGACACGTGTGAACTAAGGATTCATAGGTCTCCTGCAGAAGCACTGGATTTTGTGCTGTGCTGTCTTAAAGATCTGAGAGGTAGAAAGATGTGTACTGGGTTATGGTTCTCCCTTCAAAAATCCTTGAGCACAGTGTAGTAGGAGACATTCATAAATAGAAGTAATATGTGAAAAAGATGTGGATGAGACCGGGCAGCGGTGGCACATCCCTTTAATCCCAGCACTCAGAGGCAGAGCCAGGCAGACCTCTGTGAGTTCCAGGCCAGCCTGATCTACAGGCAAAACTACAGGGAGAAACCTTGTCTCACCACCTCTCCCCTGGCCCCCCCCCCCCCAAAAAAAAAAGAAAAAAGATGTGGATAAAGGTGTACTTCGGTGGTAACATGTTTAGCTTGACTGGGTGCCCTGACTCAGTCACCAGAACCAAAAGTAAAACATGCCTTCTTGTTGGGGAATATTATTTTAAGATGTGTTACCTTTGTTTATGTTGCATTTGTTGAACTCTGTGAAGCTATGTTACGGTGCCTGTCTAAAACACCCGATGGTCTAATAAAGAGCTGAACGGCTAATAGCAAGGCAGGAGAGAGGATAGGGGGAGCTGGCAGGCATAGGGAATGTATAGAAGGAGAACTCTGGGAGGAAAAAGAAGTAGCCAGTGACGGAGGAGGACTCCAGGGGCCAGCCACCCAGCCATGTATCAAGCCATGGAGTAAGAGTAAGAGTTACAGAAGTAAGAGAACGGGAAAAGCCCCAAGACAAAAGATAGGTGGGATAATTTAAGTTAAGAAAAGCTGGCTAGAAACAAACCAAGCTAAGGCCGGGCATTCATAAGTAAGAATAGGTCCCTTTGTGTGATTTATTTGGGAGCTGGGTGGTGGGCCCCCCAGAAGAGTAAAAGAAAATCGAACAACACCTTTATCTTTCCCAATGTTATGCACATGCTTCATGTGTGTAGTCATAGCTTTCCAGTATTTATAGCTTGGGTCTAGTTCTATCCATTTTACCTCTTGATGGATGTTGGAGGCTATTTGTTGTTTGTGGATATGGGGTTATGAATAGTATGCATTCCTTTTGATAAACGAACCTGTGTATGTGTTTCTGTTGAGTTTAGGTTTATATACAGAAGGGACCGTTTTTGAGGACAGATGTTATTAAGGAGATGAGCATTAGAACTTAGCCAGAGTCATACAGGGAACCATTCCGATTGATTATCATCTTTTAACAGGTCTTAGAGGCCATACATGTTAACATTAGTTTTCAGATTTGGTTTCAATAGCAAAGTAATTACTCGGGTAAATCCTCTTAGAAGCTTACCTTATAAACTGTATAAGGAAGAGCCTACTTTTATAGAACTGGGGAGATAAGTCAGTCTTGTGACATTTTCATACCTTTTAAACTGTTAACTATTTAAGTTGTACTTGCTCTTGAAAATTTCTTGAACCAGCATAAAAGTGTAGCCTTGCCATTTAATTTTTGGTTAAAAATAGCAGACATTTATCTGAACTGCTCTTCTGTTGGTAATTATATGCTTTATTTTTTTACACTATTATATTTGTTACCAACTTAAACTTTGATTTTGTCTGATTTCTGATGTTAAGGATGTTGCTCACATCAAAGCCTGTGTAAACCATTTAAAACACATCCTGTTGGGTAGGTCATTCTCTGTAAAAACCCTTCACCTGTATTCCCATGGTTCTTAGGATAAAGGTGATACAAAGCCTGTGCTGCTGAGCACCTGTGTTTAGACTAATCTTATGATTGTTTGTGTAGAAAAGAACTTTGTGGGAAGACTTTTAATGTAGGTAATAGTCTGTTCTTTGCCACAGGCATAAATTAAATTATAGTCACAACAAATTTATATTAATTCTTGTAAACTAGCAAGATTATAAGTCTTAGTTTTTTTTTGTATCGTGCCATTTATTGTTATACTTTTTACATTTATTTTAATGTAAAATAAAATTTAAGATAAATCTGAATGCTTTCCATTTCTTTACAACAAAAAGCAACACTAAACCATACATTTCCCCTAGTGTCAGTGTTTTGTATGTCATTTGGTCATATATTTCACAATGTATTAATAGTTACAGTATCATGCCTTTCTGTTTACATTTCACTATAGTTAAACACAGGCAATATAACCAATTTAATGGTATTCTAAAACCTATGTTTTAAAAAGAATTTTTCTGTCTCTACCAGAGATGGAGAAACAGTGTCACTCATCTTAAGAAGCAATGTCCCATGTCCTGTCTCTATGCTCCTGCGTGAGAAACTGTAATCTGAGCTATAGCCTCTCTGTTTACAGTGAATCTCAATTGGCAAGTGTCATAAAGTGAGACTTGTGTAGGATTCTCTGAATGCAAGAAGCTCGGAAAAGAATCAGAACCTTGAGTATGTGGTTCAGTATTATTTGTTACCAAGTTCTAGGTACCATATATCTAACATCATTTTGTATAACCATTTTGAACCATCTCTTTGTTCTTTATTCATTAAAAAGATAGTGTATCTTTGTGTGTGTGTAATGTGGGTATGTGTCACTGACATGCCATTGGGAACATATGGTGGCCCAAAGACAGCTTTGTGCTGTCTGTTTTCTTCTTCCATCATTGTGTACATTCTGGGATCAAACTGAAGTTGTGAGACTTGTACAGCAAGCACCTTACCTACCGAGCCACCTCGCTGGCTCATTTTTGTTTTCGAAATAGGTCTTTCTATGGAACCAAGATTGCCCTGGAACTTATCCTCTTGCCTCAGTCTCCTGATTGCTGGGATTACTGGCTTGTGATACCGTGCCCAGTATGAATCTTTTCTTAATTGGTAAGTTATATGCGTTTATCAGGAATGGTTCTGAGCAAACTATGCTCAGCAGCTATTTTAATAACAATGATAATGACAAAAATAACTACTTTTAATAACTATAGTTCATATTATTGATGTAGCACAATCCTTTATATAGTATGGGGCTGGGAAAAAATTATGACTAATTTTTACAGATTATATTTGTTATCTGTCTAACCAGTATTTATCAGCAGTTGCTACATACGAACCATTCACTCAGTGATTTGTAAATCTGCATAGCCCAGAAAGCACAAAATTGTAGAATTTCTAAAGATAATTGATGTACAAAATTTGTATAGAAGATAATATTGGTGAATGCTTATACCTGTAGCTTGGTTTATTTCTTGGGCATGCAGTGCTGAGTTTTGTGGATGGTACCACAGTGGGTGGCCCTTGGCGCTCCTTAAAAGTACTACATATGGGGTTGGGGATTTAGCTCAGTGGTAGAGCGCTTGCCTAGCAAGCGCAAGGCCCTGGGTTCGGTCCTCAGCTCTGAAAAAAAAAAAAGTACTGCATATAACTAGTCATTATAGTTACATTTCTGGGCAAAGTACTTTAAAGATCAGAGGTATATATGATAGAAGGGTGCAGATAACTGCCACATGAGGGACTACTGATTGTGTAGAAATACAAGCCAAGGTTTGCTAGCTCTTGTGCTTTTTTATTTCTGATTTTTGGATTTTAATGTCTGATCTCTCCAGTGAGAGAGCATCTGATACTCGGGTGCAGATCACGGTAAAGGATTTTCTCTGTGCCATAACACACTGACCCACCTGTGCAGACCCACTGAGAGGGATTTTCACACCATGAGCACTTGGCGTCACATCCATAGGTAGAAGGCATACAATTTTAAGTTTTCTTTTTTTCTTTCTGTCTTTTTTTTTTTTTTTTTTTTTTTTTTTGAGGCAGGGTTCCTCTGTGTAGTTCTGGCTGTCCTGGAACTCACAGAGAGAGTATCCACCTGTCTCTGCTTCCTGGGTGCTGGGATTAAAGACATGAGCCCCAGCGCCAGGCTAAGTTATATTCATTCCAAGGGTAGATTTCCAGATTGTTGTAACATTTCAGGCATTCTGACCCTGGTGACCACTGCTGAGATACTGAGATACTGAAGATAACTGAGGCTTTCCTGTCAAGTAGAGCTCTAAAAACAAACATGTACTTTATAGCAGTGTCACTATTGCCAGAAACAAAACCAGTTTCATAGTATCATAGTGACATTTGGACTTTACTTCCTATCCTTACGCATTTTTTCTTATGTTCTTAAAGAATATTCATTAGCCTAGTTTTTGTAGTGTTATTTACAAAAAAGAAAAAAAAAAGATTTATTATTTCTTTTGACTGGAGAGTTGCTTCATTGGTTAAGAGCAAGTGTTGCTTTTCCAGAGGCTCTGAGTTTGGTTTCCAGCACTCATGTCAGACAGGTCACAACTATCTATAACGTCAGATTTAAGGGATCTAATGCCTCTGACTTCTGTTGGTGCACTTGTGTGTGTGCACACACATACACACATGATTAAAAAATGAGTATTAAAAATATTTAAAACTTTGTGTTTGTGTGTGTATATCTCGTATGAGTGTAGATACCTGCAGAGACCAGAGAGGATGTAGGAGCCCCTAGAGCTGGATTTATAGGCAGTTGTGAACTGTCTGATTTGGGTGCGGGGAACAAAAGAATCCTAGAAGAGCAGAAAGTGCCCTTAATCACTGAGCCTTCTCTCCATCCCCATGTAGTGATTTTTAAAAAGCTGTGTTACATTGGGTCTCTTTAAGTAGATATTCTATCTTTTTTTTTTTATTGAGTGTTGGTTCCAGAAGTGAAATTATTTCAATGCAGTTTGTACAGTTTTTGATGATGGACATTGTAGCACAAATCTTAACAGTTCTTATTAATAAAAACAAACCTGGAGCCAGGTATTGGGGTAAATGCTTTAAGATTAGAGAAGCAGAACAAGCCACAGCTTCCTCACCTCGACAATTCCTCAGGTGATCCTGTTTCCTCAGAATGGATGCCTCTCAGCTGAGCTGTGCTGCTCAAAAGCCTAAAAGCTTAACCTGCTATATAGTTCCTCGTCCTCATGCCTTAAATACCTTTCTGCCTCCTGCCGTTACTTCCTGGGATTAAAGGTGTGTGTCACCATGCTTGGCTGTTTCCAGTGTGGCCTTGAACTCACAGAGATCCAGGTGGATCTCTGCCTCTGGAATGCTAGGATTAAAGGCGTGTGCTACCACTGCCTAACCTCTATGTTTAATATTGTGGCTGTTCTGTTCTCTGACCCCAGATAAATTTATTAGAGTGCACAATATTTCGGGGAACACAATACCACCACAGGACATAAATTGTCCTTCAGAAGAGTACACTTTACATTGTCTCTGGCAGTGCACACAGGGATCCCATGCACCCTCCTTTCAGATTTCAAGAACAGTTTGAGTGTTCTATAGCTGACATTAATGAATACTTTAAGTGGTGTAGACTTCTCAGTCTCTGTCTTGTGACTTTTGCTCTAGTAAAGACTCTGTTTACATAAATTAAAGTGAAGTCAGTATAACTGAGACATGTAGATTCTTTCTTTTTTTTCTTTTTTCTTTTTTTTTTTTTTTTGGTTTTTTCGAGACGGGGTTTCTCTGTGTAGCTTTGCGCCTTTCCTGGAACTCGCTTTGGAGACCAGGCTGGCCTCGAACTCACAGAGATCCGCCTGGCTCTGCCTCCCAAGTGCTGAGATTAAAGGCGTGCGCCACCACCGCCCGGCTGACATGTAGATTCTTGTATTCAGTCATACATTTATGAAATACCTAAGGTGTCCTTAGTGTACTCTTGACTAGCTGTTAGCTGTCAAGTGGAATAATCAGTGAGGAAAAAAATGTGTATTCTGTTTGTACTAATGAATCTTAATTTCTTGAAGCATTTCAAGAACTTATATCTAAACTTTTCATTTCAGACAGATGGTAAGACCTTTAACACAGATGGTTAGCTTGTATGAGGTCTCTCGCTCCCTTTTCCCCTTCTTTCCTTTTTCTTCCCTCCCCTACTATCCTCCCCACTTCTTCTCTTTATGTAGCCCAGGATGGCCTTAAATTTTCTGTTGTAGTCCAAGCTATCTCAAACTCATGATCCTCCCGCTTTAGCGTCAAGAGTTTTGGGGTTACACATGTGCAACACCACAGCTGCTTTAGCCTTTGTGTTTTCATTTAGGAAAGCCTCATTGTTTCTGTGATTGGCTTGCTTTCCTTAAGCGTCTTTCTATCCACTGTCTAACTCACTTGTTCTTGTTCTAACAGTATTAGACTATTTGGGTAAAAGTTTATCTCCTTATTGAAAATCAGATCAGTAATTTAGGAATTCACTATTACTTGCTTTTTGATAAAATCCTTTTTGGGATTTCTTAGGAGATGCTAAGTTTATCTTCTTTTAGTGAGAACGTTAACCTCCCATATCTTACTCATCAGAATGTAGCTCCTTTCCCTAATGTTTGCTAGCTGAAAACAAAATGTATTGGATTTCTTAGTGTTAAATTTTGAAAAATAAAATGGTACAGATCTTAACTGTGAAACTGATAAATCAAGATAAATAGATTATAGTTTATAGTATTATAGTATTCAAACCTCATCCATCTACCTACTCACTCACCCACTAAATACATACTGAAGAGAATTTAACTTCAGTTTATTCTTGGTGTTCAGTTTTAGCCAGTACTTTAAAAAAAAAAAAAAAGTTAAAACTTGGACTGAATTTTGGTTCTTGTCTCCCTCACTAGCTTTTTGTGGTGAAATTTACCAGAGTTTGTAAAAATATTCCTGGGGGCTGGTTTTGTGGCTTAGTTGGCTAAACTGCCTGTCTAATATATTATTCTTTGGACCTACAATGAACATGTGTTTCCTGAGGCAGAATGATAATTAGCATGTAAATGTAGTGCCTCAGAATGAGGAAGCTTTACTATGGTGAGGGTAGCTATTTTTATTTTATTTTATATTTTTTTTCTTTTTACTAAGAAATTGTATTATTCATTTTACATACCAGTCACATTTTACATACATACCAATTTACTCTCTTCCCTCCTCTCCCTCCTCTAGCCTTTCCCCACCCACTCACCACCCATTCTCTCCTACAAGAAAGTAAGGCCTCTCATGGGGAGTCAGCAGAGCCTGGTACATTCAGTAGAGGCAGATCCAAGCCCCTCCCCCTGCCTCAAGGCTGTGCGAGGTGTCCCACCATAGATAGTGGGCTCCAAAAAGTCAGCTCATGCACCAGGGATGGACCTTGATCCTACCGACGAGGGGGGGAGGTGCTAAGCAGATCAAGCTACCTAACTGTATTGTTATGCAGAGGACCTAGTCCAGTCCTGTGGAGGCTCCAATGGTGTTGGTCTAAGTATCATGAGTTCTGACTACTTTGGTTTGATTGTCTCTGTAGGTTTCCCCATCATGATCTTGATGCCCCTTGCTCATAGAATCCCTCTTCTTTTTCTTCAACTGGATTCCTTGGAGCTTGGTCTGGTGTTTGGCTGTGGAATTCTGCATCTGCTTCCCTCTGTTACTGGAGAAAGGCTCTATGGTAACAGTTAGGGTATTCACAGATCTGATTACTGGGGTAAGCCAGTTCAGGCATCCTTTCCACTAAAGCTGGGGTCATCCTTGTGGATTCCTGGGAACTTCCCTAGCACCCGGTTTCTCTCTATCTCCATGATGTCTCCCTCTATCACAGTATCTCTTTCCTTAATCTCCCAATCCATCCCTGTTCCAGCTCGACCATCATGTTCCCTTATGTTCTCATCCCTATCCCCTGCCCTCCATTGCCCACTCCTCATCCTCAGTTTACTCATGGAGATCTTGTCTATTTCCCCTTCCCAGGGCAATCCATGCGTCCATCCTTGGGTCCTCCTTGTTAGCTAGCTTCTTTGGAGTTGTGGATTGCAGTCTGCTTTTTTAATTAATTAATTAATTTTTCTATGATCAGCTTGATACAATGTAAATTCTCATCCTAATAGTGAAATGTTTGATTGAGGCTTGCCCAGTAATTGAGTAAAACCAAAACTTACTATAAGCCACAGTCATCTTAGGGTCCCCCCTGCTAGATAGCCTCCCTGGTTCTGTGGGTTGTGGTAGCTGTTTTTATTTGGTGGGAGGGAAATGTGATAAGATTAAACCTAGTTTGACGAAAGAAACTTTTTGTTTAGTCCAACATTTTCCAGTAAAAAGGAAAAGGTCTGCTCTTTTCTTACCGGGTGTTCCACCTTTTTGATTAAGTGAAAAGCTTTTGTAAGAAATATTTTGTGATAAAGTGAACAAGTTTTGTCCCACATGACAGTCCCCTGGGTTGGGGTTTTGTAGTTTAGAGAAGAGCATGTTTGATGTGTTTCCTGCTGTGGTGTCATGCTGACAAACTTACTTACTTCCCTTTCATAGTAGGTGCAGGTATTTATTGCAAGGTACGCAAATGAAGACATCATATTTGTTTGAAATGAATTTTTCTTTTTTATTTTATTATCTTTGCAAAAATCCTCTGAATAGCTTTCGGTTCCTGGGACACTGAGATGAGTGCTTCCTAGCCTCTGGGTAGCCTCTGCCTGGCCGTCCAACTCACTTTGGAAGAAAAGTAAAGTTATTGTATACCTTACCCAGAGTTTCTGCACAAGATTTCATAGCTAGTGACAAAGGTGGAGCTAATTTTCATAGTAGTAGAACTTACTACTGCTCATACCTGCTCAAGAAGAGCCATCGATTATATAGAGGACATGAAAGGCTTCCTGATTTCTCAGATAAGGTGTTCATGGTAGTATTAGTTTATAGATCAGTCCATCAGTAATTTTTTATGATAGTTTGACAGATTAATAGTTTTAAACAATATATTTATTAATTCTTTGAGAATTCCATACAGTATATTTTGTGATCATATAAATCACTTTCCTTACTCCCCTAGGTTCTCTTCTACCTCCCTTTCTATCCTGCTTAATGTGATCTTGTTTTTTACTTAAAACTTAATTTTTTTTTTTTTTTTTTCCCCGAGACAGGGTTTCTCTGTGTAGCTTTGGTGCCTGTCCTGGATCTCACTCTGTAGACCAAGCTGGCCTCAAACTCACAGAGATCCGCCTGTCTCAGCCTCCGAGTGCTGGGATTAAAGGCGTGTGCCACCACCGCCCGGCCCAGAAAATTAATTTTTATTTATTTATTTACATTTATTTTTGGATTACTTTATACCAGATACAGTGGCACACACCTTTAATCCTAGCCCTCAGGAAACAAAGGCAGGCATATATATCGCTGTGAGTTCCAAGCCAGCCAGGTCTATTCAGAGGGTTGCATCTATTCCACAAAGCCACACCTCTGACATGGCAATTTTTGCTGCCCTGCAACTCCCTGAATTGAGGGGGGAGGGATCTCATTGTGCTGCCAAGGCAGGTGACTCCATACCTGGGGGTGGTGGTTATCTCTTCCATGGCATGGTTTTTTGGGGGTGGTAGTGGCAGGATCTTACTATGTAGCTTTGGTTGTCCAGGTTTGGTTTGGTTTACCATGTAATCCAAACTGGCCATGATTTGTTTTTTACTGGCTTTAAAAAATTTATTTTATGTTATTTAGATAAGGTCTTGCTTTAAGACCAGGCTGTCTTTCAGCTTTTGGTCTTCTACCTCTCTATTTTGAGTCTCTGTATTAGAGGACTGCATCAACACATCTGTCTCCTTTTAGTTTTGAATTTGAAATTTCCCATTGATTCAGTGTCATAACAGCTTGTATGTGATATGTAAGACCTGTGTAAAAATATCATGCAGTGACTTACTTGGGACCCCCCCTTTGCCCATAAATACAGGAAAGCTATATTTTCTCCATTGATACAGGAAGTCTTGGTCATTCATTTCCCTTTTTTAAAGGTAATCCCTCCTGTTTTAGCTATGTGAATGCTAGGATTACAGGTGTGTATCACCAACCCTGGCCTGGCTTATTCTGTCAGAATAAATGGGATTGTTGCCTAGAGGACCTGTGCTTCCAAAGATCTGCTCTCATCCCCCTGTCCATTTGTAGTTTCAGCTTTTCCAAAGCATGCATAACCCATGGGATAAGGAACGTTAAGTTTGATTCTTTAGGAAGAAAGTTGGTTGAAATATATTCTGGGAGTCTGGCGGTGTTAGCGCATGCCTTTAATTCCAGCACTCGGGAGGCAGAGGCAGATGGATCTCTGTGAGTTCAAGAGCAGCCTGCTCTACAGAGTGAGTTCCAGGACAGCTAGGGCAACACATAAATCCTATCTTGGAAAACAAAAACAAAAACAAAATCGACAATAACAAAAAGAAATACATCCTGGGAATTAATTTTTTATAGTTTTTGAAATCATAATTATGTAATTTCCTCCTTCCTGTCCTTCTTTTGTCCCCTCACACATACCCTTCCCCTTGTTTTCTCTCAAATTCATGACTTCTATTACTTTAATTTTGTGACAGACAGACAGACGCATGTGCAAGACACATGCACGCATGCACGCACACATGCACACAGATTCATATATATATATGTATGTATGTATGTATGTATGTATGTATGTATGTACGTACGTACACCCGCTCAGTCTGAAGTGGCATACAGGCTTCTAGTCCCAACACTTGGCAGGTAAAAGCAAGCAAATCTCAGTGAGCTCCATGATCAGCCTGGTCAACAGCTTAGAAATAAGATAATCCTACCAATCACAGAGCTGACCAGTTTAAAATGTGGGCTAGGGAGCTAGCTCAATGGGTAAAGCTCTTGACATGCAAATGTGGGGCTGTATGTTTGAACTCCCAGTGTGTATATGTGATCGCATCCATCTCTCCCTACATGGAAATGGGAAGCAGAGACAGGACAGTCTTTGGCTCACAGGTCAGCTAGACTGGTGTATGCAGTAGTAAACAACAGAGAGTCTGTGCCTTGAACAAGGTGGAAGGCAGAGACTGACACCCAAAGTTGGACTCTTGACTTCCATGCACACATTGTTATATGCCCATGCCTGTTCACTCGCTCTCACATACAAATGTATACATACAAATAAATATATATCACATGTAGCAACCAAAAAATCCAGCCACATTTTACAACACAGAATTACTTAACATTTTGTTTGTAGAGAAAAACAGTTGATCACAGGAGAAACTACTTTGGGAACGTTATCTTCAATTTGAATATTTTTTTTTTTTTGGTTTTTTGAGACAGGGTTTCTCTGTGTACCTTTCCTTTCCTGGAACTCCCTCTGTAGCCCAGGCTGGCCTCGAACTCACAGAGATCCGCCTGCCTCTGCCTCCCAAGTGCTGGGATTAAAGGCGTGCGCCACCACCGCCCGGCTTGAATATTCTTTATCTGCAATCTTATAACCAGATATTTTCAGGTTTGGAATATACACAGATAGTTGTGGCATGGGACCCAAATACAAAATTCTTTTTTTTTTTTTTTTTTTTTTTTTTTGGTTTTTCGAGACAGGGTTTCTCTGTGTAGCTTTGCGCCTTTCCTGGAACTCGCTTTGGAGACCAGGCTGGCCTCGAACTCACAGAGATCCGCCTGCCTCTGCCTCCCGAGTGCTGGGACTAAAGGCGTGCGCCACCACCGCCCGGCAAAATTCATTTTTGTTTCATGTATACTTTATATACACTGTCAAAGTAATTTATGTGTTACAATTTTGTCCATGAAATAGAATTTCAAAAAAAAAAAAAAGAAAGAAACAGAATTTCTTGGTGTAAAGTTTTCCACTTGTCAGCATATTTTAAATGAAATATTTTAAATTTCAGATTTGTGGACATGTTAGATTTGGAGTTTCAGATTTATTGATGTTCAATTAGTATGTGAAAGGAATGTTCAGATGTTAGTAGATCTGTATATGTGGTCTTCATTCCCATTTCATTCATGTACCAGAGTCCTGTATTTCCTCCTACAAAATATTGAATTTGTATGTCCTTAAGAGGCATCAGTACATGTCAAGAGAGCTCAGACCCTGTGTGCTTTTTGTTTATATCTTCTCGCCCACTTGATTCTTGAAGGTGCCTAGCTTCCTTTATCTGGAAATGTCTCGTAAGTGAAATCATGGTTTTCTTGATGGATTGGGCAAATGAAAAATTGTTGCCACTAATTGGAAATCTATATTGATAGTTTATTTTTTCAATATTCAGAATACCTAGCATTGAATTATGTGTGTGTGTGTGTATATATATATATATATATACACACACACACACACATCTCCTTTGATATAGAAGGTTTCTGCCTTGATTAGTGAGGAATTTGGGAGAAAAAAAATGAAGTGCTAAAAGCAAGTACTTGCCACACAAATCTGGCAAACTGAGTTTAATCCTTGCAACCTACTGTAAAGGTGCAATGAGAAAACCACAAATTTGTCCTCTGACTTTCACTTGGCATGGTGCACACATTCATGCACACACACACACATACACACACTCACATATCCCCACCTGACAATTAAAACAACATTAAAGCATTGTGTGGTGGTTTGAATGAGAATCCCTCCAACGGGATATCTCTACCACCCCACCATTCCCATAGGCTCATGTGTTTGAGGACTTGGTTCCTAGTTTAGGAAGAATGAGAAAGTAAGTGTGACCTTGTTGGAGCAGGTGTGTCACTAGTGGTGGGCTTTGATGGTTCAAAAGCACACACCATTCCTTGTTAGCTCTATCTTTGCCTTGTACTTGTCGGTCAGATGTAAGCTCTCAGCTGGTACTCCAGTGCTATGCCTGGTGCCATGCTTCCTGCCGTGATGACCACAGACTCTTAACCTTCTGGAACTGTGAGCCCCTCAATTAAATGCTGTCTTTTATAAGTTACCTTGGTCATGATGTCTCTTCTCAGCAATAAAAAATTAAAATATAGTGCTTCTCAGTTTGTATATTAGATTATCATTTTCTTTTTTTAAATTAGTTTTTTTTTTTTTTTTTTTTTTTTTTTTTTTTTTTTTTTTTTTTTTTTTTTTTTTTTTGAGCTGAGGATTGAACCCAGGGCCTTGTGCTTGCTAGGCAAGCGCTCTACCACTGAGCTAAATCCCCAACCCCAGATTATCATTTTCTAAATGTTGATCCTTCATCAGAGTCTCTGTCTTTGGTCTATTGCTCTCCTTGTTTGTACTTTCCCTGCAGATGACCTCATTTCTTTAGTGCTATTAAACACCATCTGCACACTGGTGGTTCCTGTATTCATATCTGCAGATCTCCATATGAACTATAGATGTCTAGCTCCTACTTCAGACTGCTAATGTCTTTTGAGATCTCAGATTTAAAATTGGGCTAAACAAAACTCAGTAATCCCTTCTGACTACTACAGTGACAGATAGTTTATGTGGCCAGTGTGTGCTGCATTCACTTTTCTATCTTGTAAACTGTTGCAAGAGGAGGGAGAGAGGATAAATAATTCTTTTGATTTATGGCTGCTCTTGGGGTCTATGAGGTGACTGAAAAAAATTGCTTGGTATATCTTGTCTCTGTGGGTTTAAGTGGACATTGTAAATATCTTTCAGAGAAAGTAGGCAGTGGGAACATTCCTGGGGTCTATTTAAGGATAGAAGGAAGTTCTGTCATCTTTGCCTGGTAAGTAGTAAGGAGTTTTGCTGGCATATGATGTGTATCAGTCACACTGTTTTTGGCAGCAACTACTGGGGCCACTGACTCCTTCCTGCCTGGCTTCTTGACTGTTACTTACTTTTCCCCACCCTATATCAGTGCCCCTCCTTCCACCTTAGGATGACCATTTTATGACCCCTCCTTCAGAAAACTGTCATTCTCATTTTAGTTTTAAACACTATATCTAGAATCAGAAGTCTGTTACTTCATCGTCTCTTTTTTTCTTTAAATACATGTTTATTTGTAACAGGGTCTCTCTGTGTAGCCCTTGCTGTCCTGGAATTCATTAGGCAGACCAGGTGGTCCTCAAACTGGAAGAGACCCTTCTGTTTCTGCCTCCCAGTGCTGGGATTAAAGGTGTGCGCCACCACCCTGACAATCTCGTTTTTTTGTTGTTTGGCCTCAGGTTTGATTTTATTAATAAGACTCTCTAAGATTCCTGCTACAGTTGTTAGTGTCGTTTTGTTTTGTTTTTCTTTCATGGCCCACTTCTGTTTGGTCACCAGATATCCTATGAATTATTTTGTAAAGTCCTTCACCAGTCCTCTGCCTCTGTCTGACTATGTTGTACTGCTTCTCTTCAGGGTTTCCTGGTGCTGCCCTCAGATGTTGTACTTACTTTCCTAATGGTCTCTAGCCTGTTGGCATCTTCTGCTGTTTGCCTTACCTCCAGGCTTTACTCTTGTGGAGACCCTGTGGGGGAATGTTCTTATCTGAATTCTTTACTTATTCTGCCTCCCCCTTTTTTGTAACATACCCTCCTGTACTTGGTCCTCCCTATAAGCATAATGCCCTCCCATCACAGAGGCTCTTTCTGTTTCTCAGTATACCCGCTTCTATCTTGAGAAACCTTTGCCTATTACCCAACTAGTCAGTGAGAGATTGAATTTTGTCTGACCTTGGTGTCACTGGTACCTAGCATATCTCTGACCATTCTAGTAAACGAAAATGTTTATTTGAATAAAGACCTTTTAAAAATTTCTTTCCTAATTCATAAGAAAAGTATTTACAAAGAAACAAATACTAATGCTTTTTTTTAATGGCTAAAGGTATTAGTTAATATTTTGCTTACTATCTTCTGAACTATTTCCTTTCCATATTGGTTTTACTCAGCTTCCCAGGGCTCAGGTATTTTGGAGACTTAACTCTCATTGCTTCTTGGGATTTTTTTTTTTGGGGGGGGCTCTTTGGAAAGGGATGCTTAGGAAATTATTCTGACTACTTGCCTGGATGTGGACCAGTGCCCCTGTCGCACTTTTGTTCTAGTGGCTCCATTCTAGTTTTTTTCCCCTTTAGATCTATTTACTTAATATTGAGTTGCTTGTGAACCCTGAGCCATACCTAGTGATGGCATAGTGAGCTGGAGTTGCCTGTCTGCCTTGTGGTCCTTCCCTCTCATGGTAACAATATCAAGAGCTAGAGTACTAGGCAGAATTCTCTGCATTGAACTGGCAAAATTCTGTTTATACCAGTTCCTTTACTGACTCACAAATATTTGCTAATTTAAAGATAAAAGAATCTTTATAGCTGAATTTAAAAATTTCTTCAAATTTATTTTATTATAATTGTCAACTTGCTTGTAGCCCTGAGTTTACCATTATTCAAAGTTGTTTTTCAAATTACTTTAGGATTTTAACTTTGGAGTTTCCACATTTGAACTTTTTTCTCTTCCTTCAATTGTGAATGCCATTAGGTAGACTTAGGAAATTAAGATTAGAATATAAAGATTCTCATGTTTTTGAGTCTTACCTACTTCTACCAGAATAAATAGTGTTGCGAAGTAGATTTATATTTGGAATGCAACTTGGCAAGCTTTAGCAATTTTTCATGGTTTCCTGCTTTCACATTCAGCCTGTAGCTGTTGCCAAGCCCGAGGTCACATCTGAGGACTGGAGACTGACTTGCTTAACAACTCAGCCTCATGCAGCAGTCTGCTGTGGGCTAGCTCAGGGCTTTTTTTAAGTGGGCATGAGCCAAAAATAGATGGCTCATTTTAGGTTGACAAAGCACAAACTGTAGGTTTTTTTCTTTTAGATTGGACTTTGTGTGTTTGCATGAATACCAGCACACAGGTCTTTGTATGTACAGTAGAAGTCAGTAATGTGTGGTTTTTTTGTTTTTTTTTTGTTTGTTTGTTTGTTTTTTTTTACTTACTGTGGGATTAATCTATTCTTACCAATAATTTCTAGGCTCTTCCTCTTAAATGAGCAGAGGAAGAGGGGATGCATATCTAGATAATTATTTGAGATCATATTCATTTTGTGGATGAAGTAGAACAGATCTAGAAATGCCCACAGCAGTTGAGAACACAAATGACACAGTGAATATTTAAGAAATGTACAGAGCACGACCTCATCCTTGGCTTATGTTATAGGCAGATTATGGCAGAACGTGATATTGGACTCAGTGACCTTTATTTAGGCAGATTTCCCTTTAATTCCTTTCACTGTTCGTGACCATCTGCTTGAGAGATGGTGAGTAAATGGTTTAGCTTACTTTTCTGTTGCTATGATAAAACACTAACTAAAAGCAACTTGGGGAGGAAAGGGTTTATTTGTCATCTACTTCTAGGTCACAATCCATCATTTAGGTAAGTCAGAGGAGGAGCTTAAGTCAGGAACCATAGAGGGTGCTGCTTTGCTTACGAGCTCATGCTTTTAAATTTTTTATTTATGTTTTAAAAAACAAGGTCTCACTTTGTTGTTCTTCCTTGCCCCTAATTCACAGAGCTCCACTTGCCTTTGTTTCCTGTATGCTAGTATTAAAGGCATGCACTACCATGCCTGACTTCTAGCTTGTTTTTAATAAAGTTGAAGAATGATAACACCCATAGTGGGCTGGACCTAAATCAATTAATAACCAAGATAAAACCTCACAGGCATGCCCACAAGGCAATCTGATCTTGCTAATTCCTCACTTGAATCTTTTCCTTTCAGATAGACTCCAAGCTGTGTCATTAAGGCTAACCAGGACAGTGAATGACTTAAAGCAAAACCATGAGAAATTGATTTTCTTTGAGAAAGTGAAGTTCTAATTATAGCTACTTTTTTTAAAACTTAGATTTATTCATTTTATTTTATGAGTGTTTTATATGTGCATTTCAGGCCTGCTTGGTGGCCAGTGAAGGTCAGAAGAGGGCATTGGAACCTCTGGAACTAGAGTTAAAGAGGGTTGTTAGCCATCATGTGAGTGCTGGGTATCAAACTTGGGTCCTCTGCAAGAACAGCAAGTGCTCATAACTCTCTGCCATCTCTCCACTCTCAAGTTTTGATTATAATGAAAAGTCAGGTGTGACTTGATTTTCCTGTACACACGGAATCATTTTTTTCTTGTAAAGCGAGAGGAGATCTTTAGCGTTGAAAAGAATGTGATATATTGCAAATACCATATGGGCTTGAGTCATAAACTTCAAAGGTCAGTCCTTGCAAGTTAAATAACATCTGCAAGTCTTATTCTTCCTGATTATTAAAATAAAGACGCTGATATCCATCTCAGGACTAAGTAGATCTAAGGAGGTGATGTATATAAAGTTGATGCTGAAGAGAGGTGGTGGGTGCTATGAGCAACTCAACATGGTAGTAATCACATGTTGTAGAGCCAGCCATATTTTCAGCTGAGCTTGGCCACTGCATTGCTTCATTTACCTTGGGCAACTAGGTGACCTTCTATATGAGTTGGAAGATTAGCAGCTATCTTAATTACCAGCTGAGTAATTGTAATATTTAAATGAAATAATGTATATAAAGTGTTTAGGGCAAGAAACTATTGAATAAGTAGACTGGAAACTGGTGAATGCTTCAGAGAAGGAACACCTAAATTTAGCTTAGTCTTGTTATACATCTCAATATGTCACTGTCTAATTTTGGTATCAGAATTTGAATTCTTTAGAGGTATAAGTTAAAAAAAAAAGTTTAGATCCTTTTCCTACTGTGCAATCCTTTTGTAAAAAGTTAATTTATTTTTTATTATGAGACCATTTTTGTTCTTTAACTTAGCATGCTTTTTTTTGCCTTTACATCCTTCAGTTTGATTTAGCAAAAATTATTATTGAACATCATATGAACAGCAAGCAGACAAAATAGATGTTGAAAACAAATTATTGCAGATCAAAGCTGAAATAGTACTGCCAACAGCTGCTTTCACAACTTAAACTTTGGAAGATATTTGGTAAATAAATGCTTTTTAAATATTCAGCAAATATTTTTGTGTATATGTTGATGTTTAAAGCTCACAGGAAGCCAAGAGTTTATTTAAAATGCAATATATGAGGGTTGAAGAAGCAAGAACATATTTTTATTTTATTATTACTTTGGAGACGGGGTCTTACTATATATATATAGTTCTGGCTAGCCTGACACTCACTATGTAGACTAAGCTGGCCTTGAAGTTGGCAGAGATCCACCTGCCTCTCTGCCTCTCACATGCCGGGATGAATCATAGTGCCTTGCAAGAGAGAAAGCTTATTTCACCTTTTATCTGATCTGTATTTTATGTAAATGGTGTTTGCCTGTATGTATGTCTGTTTCATGTACATGCAGTGCCCACAGAGGACAGAAAATGTCATTGGATGTCCTGGGACTACAGATGGTTGTGAGCCATCATGTGGATGTTAGGAATCAAATCCTGGTCTTTTGGAAGAGCAGCCTGTAACTGCTGGGCTGTCTTTTCAGCTCCAAGAGGAACTATTGTAAGCATTGTTTCAAAGCAGTGTTCTTTCTCATTGGCCAGAAGTATTTCCATTTTGTAGACAAATGATTTTCAAGGTTGTTAGTTCATCCTGTACTCACTGACACTATGGACAATTATGTTTGTGTTTAGGTTTGCAGAGCTTTATTATCTAATTTTTTTTTTTTAATGTCTGTTCCTCTGTTCCTTTGTCTGACCTCTTCTTCTTTTATTTTTGTAATTACTGTGCAGGGTTAATATGTAGAGAATGTTGTAAACTAAGATAACACGTATGGTGCTTCACATGATTTCTATACTGCTTCAGTAGTTTTAAAGAAATGTTTTACTACAAGTTAGAATATTTCCACACTGCCTCCAGATAAAATATTACTTTATCATTGAGCCATAAAAGGACAAAAATCAGTATATAAAATATTTACTGGGTTGGGGATTTAGCTCAGTGGTAGAGCGGTTCGGTCCTCAGAGAGAGAGAGAGAGAGAGAGAGAGAGAGAGAGAGAGAGAGAGAGAGAGAGAGGAGGGGAGGGGAGGGGAGAGGGGAGAGGGGAGAGGGGAGAGGGGGGAGAGGGGGGAGAGGGGGGGAGAGGGGAGAGGGGAGAGGGGAGAGGGGGGGAGAGGGGAGAGGGGAGAGGGGAGAGGGGAGAAAGAGGAGAGAGAAGAGGAGAGAGAGAGAATGAGAATATTTACTTATGATCTTGCTAATGACTGTGTTTCTTACAAATTCATATGTTGTAATCTAAGCCTCCAATGTGTAATATTTGGAATGTGATAATAGGAAATAAGGCTTTGTAACTCTTATCTGAGTTGAAGTATTCAAGTTTTGAAATCTGTGTAGTGGTCACAGCAAAAGCTCTATGGCTTTTCTTAAGGTGTCTCCCTTCCCAACAGAAGTTGAAGTAAGATTTAGGAAGTAGTATTTCTTTCAGATAAGAAAATCAGGCCCCAGAAGAATTATCAGCTTAGACTGTTAATTCCTGAGCTTTGAGTTGTCTTAGTGAGGATGGTTTGATGAACAAGAATATTTGCACATTCTTCTCCTAGGAGTTAGAACATTTAATTGATCCAAGGAAAGTATAAGTGTGCTTTTCTGAATGTGCTGAGTATAGTGCATACTTTAGTGAATCTTTTATTAGTAGACTTTGCAGTAGAGAGTGGGAATATGCAGGATATTATGACAAATACCAGTTTTTTCCATTTTACTTTTTTTAATTTTTAAAACTAAGGAAACCATTTGGCAACCTAAAGAGTTCCATTTCAGAAATTACACTTTTCCAAGTCATGTTGGATCAAAAGTCACACTGATGCTTTATAGAGGTGTTCCTGTGGAGTGCTGCAGGGACTTTGTAAGTGTCTATAATTGTCTTTGGGGAAGCTGATCATGCATGCTGTTTTGAATACTCTCCAGGTCCAGTGTCTGTACTGGTACAAACCTCATTTCATGTTGTCACCTCCTATAATTTGAACTGAATCCTCAAACCAGTGTCTGTCTTTTTGAAGACATTATGTCATATTCTGTGTCTTGAAGTACTGTAATGAACCACTGTTCATAAACTACTACCCTGATTTTATATGGATATTGTAGAGATGGCTCATTTGGCTGCTTTCTTTTATTTATGGTTTTTCTATTCTATTGTTCCTTTCGGTGTTTTTTTTTTTTTTTTTTTTTTTTTTAAGATTTATTTATGTATACAGCATGTATGCCTGCATGCCAGAAGAGGGCACCAGATCTCATTATAGATAGTTGTGAGCTACCATGTGGTTGCTGGGAATTGAACTCAGGACCTCTGGAAGAGCAGTCAGTGCTCTTAACCTCTGAGCCATCTCTCCAGCCCGTTCGTTCGTTTTTTGAGGCAGGCTCTCACTTTGTGGCTCTGGCTGTCCTGGAATGTATTATGTAGAGTAGGCTGGTTTTAAACTCACAGATATCCTTTTACCTCTGTCCCCTGAGTGCTGGGCAGAGTTTCTTAAATAAAATCTTGGTTAGATTTAATATTTAATACCCAGAGTTCATAAAAACTTCAATTATTTATCTTGCTTCTGTTGATATGCACTGACTTTATTTTCCTTTCTTCTTTGTTGGGAGCCATGCTATGGGTCATAGAAAACAGCTTTATCTATTGGAAAGATGTTTGTTTTAGATGGCAAAAGTTTGGGGTTTTTTAAATCATGGACCTGTCATTTCCTACCTGTTTGATTGTGAATGGATCTTGTGTGTTGCCCTGAAATCCGCTTCCACATTTGTAAAATGGTTTTTCCTTTCCTAGCACCTTTGCAGAAGGAGTAATAGTGTTTTCCACTGAATCCACAGTCTGTAAATTATGGTTCACCCCCTTTTCTTTTGTCCAAGAAAGTAAAGTCATTATCAGTTTAGCTATGTATAACACACCACAGATTAGAAGATGCACCATTATCAAAGTTATAAATATGTAAAAAGTATGTGTTAGAATAATACTTGACACATGTACAAGCTCCATTCTCTATATTTGTTTCAGAGTGTTATTTTAAAACCCTCAACTTTTGTAATGTTGTTCCCTGTCTAAAATTTTTCAGAAATAAAATCTCATCTTCAACAAGGACTGATATAAACCCAGATCAACCTGTGTGGCAGCACCCGAGCAATTGATATAAATTCCTGACCCCTGCCCCTGGGAATGTGCTCAGCTTCTGTGGAATGTGAGATGCCAGGACAAACCCATAAGTCATCTGCACCTTGTAGCCCAGGAAGAGACTATGATGCCTGTTGAAGGTTGAGGCTGCTTGTTAGATGAGATATATTCCTGGTCACTCCTTCCCCTCTAATGGTCATGTAGATGTTAACACTGATAAATACTAGAATATAGCAGAAAGCCCTTGAGTCTCATCTAGGAGGAACTGTATCAATGACTTAACTTTGAATAACAAAAAGGACTTTGTGATGACATTTATAGATTGAAATAATACCAGTCAATACTAGTTTTAGATATATTTAGCATTTGCTAGAAGAAATAATTTTTAAAAGTCATTTAAACACCAATTTTGTAATAATTTCTTACAGTTGCTGTGACTTTCAGTTGTATTATGTTAGAAGGCAAAACAGTAAATTGGTTCTGATGTGCAGATGTTGTATGCACACTTGTATATAAATCACATGAAAAAAATGAGATGAAGGAGTAGTTATTTATGTCTGGGATAGCAGTTCCTCTGGCCTTATCACATGCAGGCGCACACAACCGAGAAGTGAAGATATTGCATTGTGGGAAATCAGTGTTGTATTAGCATGAAGAAGTAGATTTACTGGTGAGTACAGTGGTGAAAGTTGCAAGCATAGGAATTGAACTTTGCTTTTATTTTATTTAATTTCACTGCAAAATAAAACCATCTAAAATCCTACGGTGTGACTTTAATATTTATACTTAAAATTTACTTATCACAAACATTGGTGACTTTACTTTAGTCCTAAAAAATCTGTGAAACTTTAGGGTAAGAAGTTGTTAGATATTTATTATTTCCAAAATCTTTAATTGTTCTTTCTGCTGAGAATAGTCTACTGCCTCTTTGCCTACCAGGTGAGTTTAGCCTTTTGGTATTCAGAAACACTTTGTGTCATCTACAAAGTTCATGTTTGAGAACCACACAATCAAGTTATAAAACAAACAAAAATTACAATCTCAATATTTTAAGCAAGTTTACATTTAGTGGACTATGTTCTTGGCTACATGGGAGCTATGCAGCCCCTCAGGCCATGGGTTGGATATGCCTGACTGGATTCTTGGAAACTGTTAACCACTTCAGTGTTTATGATGCCTCTGTCCCTTCAAGCAGGTTAAAGATGCCCCCCCCCCCCCCCCCGTTCCCTTACCTTCTGAAGCATGTGGTGTACCTAGCTTTGCTTTGGTTGTTTGTACTTTTATTTTTTCCACTAATGTATAAGTTTATCCTTTAAGGCAGCCTATAGCATAGGTAGGCAATTAAGAACATGAGCTTTGTAGGCCGTCTTGCTTTAAAAGGATAGCTTACCAACTATTCTATTTTGTATCATGGTCAAGTTACTTGATTTTTCTCAGTTTGAATAAATTGCTAGTAGTTTGTAAGATTATTTTAAGGATTGAGTGAAGTGGCAATTATTCAGCAAATACTATTATTACATTTTGTCTTTAGTGTTTAGAATATCATAGAGACCCTTTACATATTTCTGAAATAATACAGAACTTTATTATCTAGAGATCCATTAAAATGAGCTTATTCATAAATAAAATACTACTATAGATGTGTTAAAATCCATGTGTTCATGGCCTGCATGTGTGTATGTGCTAAAACGTAGTGTTGATACTTGTCTGTGTACATTTATATTCCTGTGCATGTGGAGGTTAGAGGTTGACTATGTTTCCCTCAGTCACTCTCTACCGTATTTACTATAACAGAGTCTCTTGTGGAACCTGGAGTTCATGGATTTGGATAGTCTTTTGTTTTGTTTTTTTTCGAGACAGGGTTTCTCTGTGTAGCTTTGCGCCTTTCCTGGAACTCGCTTTGGAGACCAGGCTGGCCTCGAACTCACAGAGATCCACCTGCCTCTGCCTCCCTAGTGCTGGGACTAAAGGCGTGCGCCACCACCGCCCGGCGGATTTGGATAGTCTTAACTAGCGTGCTTGCCCTAGGGATTCTCCAAAGTTCTGGGGATTACAGGGAAGGTGCCATGACCTCCCTCATGGGTTTTTGTATGGGCGCTAGGTTTTTAATCTCTGGTCCTCAAGCTTGTATGGGCAAGTATTTTATCTATATTGTGAGACAGACAGGTGCGTTTTCGTTCTCTCCCTCCCTTCCTCCCCCCTCTCTCTCTCCCTCCCCCCCTCTGTCTCTCTCTCTCTCTGTCTCCCCCCCCAACTGTATCCATTATAAAAACTATTACCTACATTTTAACCTTCCAGTGACAACTGCCACTGTAAATCTTGGTAGCCTTTTTCTTGTCTGTTTTTCTCTTACTATAATTGAAATACTAAAATGCAGCCTCACTCAGTTATTATGCACCCTAGTTAATGTAGAAAAATATTAGTATGGGTATTTTGCCTGTTTATTTAATTTATGCAGAATATTGCTCTGTAGCTCAGAAGTTGTCCATCCTTTTGTCTCAGCTTCTTGAATGCTGGGTTACAGGTAAGTGCCATTCCTCTCAGCCTGTGAGTCTGTTTAAAGTAAGGAGTAAAACTGGGCAAAGTGGAGATTCCTGGTATAGGACATGTTTCCTATTATAAACAATCATTTTTTTTTTTTTGGTTTTTCGAGACAGGGTTTCTCTGTGTAGCTTTGCGCCTTTCCTGGGACTCACTTGGTAGACCAGGCTGGCCTCGAACTCAGAGATCCTCCTGGCTCTGCCTCCCGAGTGCTGGGATTAAAGGCGTGCGCCACCACCGCCCGGCTAAACAATCATTTTTGATGCTAGTGTTTTGCAGTGTTGCCCAGCTTGAAAGAAATCCTGTTGCCCCAGTCACACATGCACACACAGCAGTTCAGTGTTGGGTATCTTTCTCAAATGTCTTCTACCCTACTTATTTACATGTTACTCTTTTTCAAAAATTTATTTTATTTGTTTTAAGTTTATAAATATGTGTATGCAGAGGCCAGAAGAGGATGTTGAATCCACTGGAGCTTGTGCTACAGGTGATTGTAGGCCTGATGTGGATGCTGGAAACAAACTCAAGTCCTCTAGAAGAGCAGCAAGCATTCTTATCCTTTGAGCCATCTCTCTAGCCCTCTATTTTATTATTTTTAATTGTGTGTGAGTATGAGCATGTGAATGAAGGTACCTATATTGGCCAGAGGTATCAGGTACTCTGAAGCTGGAGTTACAGGTGGTTGTGAGTCACCCAGTGCAGTGCTAGGACCCAAACCCTGGGTTATCTTAATTGATAAGATATCTCCTCAGCCCCCTTCACGTTATTTTTCTTACAGAACCTGGATCTAGCCATTCTGCTAGGTTAGCCAGACAGCCCCAGAAAGCCTACTGTTTTCACCTCTCTAGTGCTGGGATTACAGATGCATGGAATCGCACCCCGCCTTTTTTACGTGGATTCTGGGGGATTAAACTCAGGTCCCTTATGTTTGCATAGCAAGCACTAAACAGCCATCTCTTTAGTCACTGCATACATTTTTTAAACTGAAAAACACTTAGATTTGTGTTCTTCCCCATGTATATATTTCTAAGAAAGAATCATAAGATGTTCATTTTCAGTATTTTGATGTGTGTTACCTACTTATTTCTAGCAGTTTTCATTTATTAGCCTATTTGTGTCTGTGTCAGCGTGCCTTTATGACTCTAAAGAATCAGGACAGATAGGTGGACCAACAACATCTCATTAGTATGTGTATTTAAAAAAGAAATCCACTCTATGTAAATCTTTTTAGGGTCCTCTGTTCTTCTAGCTTGCTAAAGCACATAGATGGTTTTAATATTTTTGTGTTTGTTTTTGATGGCTTACATAGCCATTCTGTCATCTTTAGAGTAGGCAATGATGATCTCTGTCCAGCAGTCTTTGCCATCTTTGCAACTAAGCTTGTATTTTATGTACATTGTGCTATTACCTATATGGGTAATTGTTTACAAGATCTTTGCTCTTAGATTGCTCTCTCTACCCAAAGTGTTCCAGATTCTATCTCTGCCAGAGTCCAGCACATTTTAAGTACCATTTTTGTTTGTACCTTTCCTCCCATTCTCAGATAATCTACATTTGCTGAGGATGGAAAATAGGTTGCCCCAAAATATAACATATTCATTCCTTTCCTGGTGATTTTGTGTGTGTGTGTGTGTGTGTGTGTGTGTGTGTGTGTGTGTGTGTGTGTGTGTGTTCGTTCGTGTTCATTTGTTTTTGATATTTCTTTGCAGTTAGACTGGCCTGGAGATCACTGTGTAGCCCAGGTTGGCCTTGGAACTCCCAACAATGCCTTTGTTTCAGCTTCTTGTATTTTGGGAGTCCAGGAATATGTAACCACACCTGTTTTTGCGTTAGTGTTTTAAAGCCATAAATACAGCATGTATTTTTCCACCGTTGCTGCATTCTACTTGTACACCTTGGATCAAAAGTCTTCCTTTTCTGTCTGCACAACTTGGTACCGAAATTAAAAGTTGCTGTACCCTTTTTGCTTTGGTCTCTGGTTCAGTCCCCAGACGATTTATTACTTTTGCTTTGTTTCTGTCTTCACTGTGTTCATTGTCAGTATCTGAGCACAGTGCTCAGTCCTGGCTGTGACGTGACTGTGCATCAAAATCCTTTCCTGAACTGACCTACTCTGGTGATGGAATGGCCAAACATCCTAATTGTCGTGCTAGAAACCCCATCCAACTACTGAGGGATCTGGATGCAGAGATCCATGGCTAGGCCCCGGGTGGATCTCTGGGAGTCCAATTAGCGAGAATGAGGAGGGTTTATATGAGCGAGAATTGTTGAGACCAAGGTTGGATAAAACACAGGGACAAATAGCCAAATGAATGGAAACACATGAACTATGAATCAATGGCTGAGGGGCCCCCAACTGGATCAGGCCCTCTGAATGGGTGAGACAGTTGATTGGCTTGATCTGTTTGGGAGGCATCCAGGCAGTGGGACTGGGTCCTGTGCTCATTGCATGAGTTGACTGTTTGAAACCTGGGGCCTATGCAGGGTCGCTTGGCTCGGCCTGGGAGGAGGGGACTGGACCTGCCTGGACTTGAGTTTACCAGGTTGATCTCAGTCCTCAGGGGAGTCTTTGCCCTGGAGGAGGTGGGAATGGGGGGTGGGCTGGGGGGAACGTGAGGGGGGCCAGAGGGGGGAGAACAAGGGAATCCGTGGCTGATATGTAGAACTGAATTATATTGCAAAATACAAATTAAAAAAATTAAAAAAATCCTTTGACTTGGTATATTTTACAGCTTTTCAGCTCTTAGCCTCAGTGCTCAGCACTGAGTTAAACTAATCAGGACTTACTCCTATTCTTTGTTAATATAAATGGCTTTCAGATTTATCCTCACATAGGATCCCTCTCTATCTTTAGGGAGTAGTGGGGTGAGGGAGGGAGAGATACCTTTGTTGTGCAAGGATTAATAAGACTGAATGTTTCATGTAATGGTTATGTTATAACAGATTTTTTGTTTTCTCTTTGAAAACAAGTATCTTTCAAATTTTGGGTGGTTCTTTATTGCTTTGAGCTTCTTCTGCTTACTGGGACCAGTTTTTAGCTCTAGTTTCACAGTGGGAAAGCATCAGAGAGATTGCTGCTTCTGTGAGCAATAATGTCAGTTACTGCAGCAGAGACCAAAGTATTCCAATATAAACTGAAATGTTTTTATGTAAAAATAATGTATCTTTGTGTGTGAAATTGGATCCCAAAGTTAAAAGATTGATTGTCATTTTTTATGTATGTCCAGATCCATTAATGATTATAATGGGTTTCATTATTCTGTTTTCCTGTATGTGTATATTTCAATCACATTCATGTGGTGACTCTCTCATTAACGTCCCAGTCCTTTTTCTCTTCCTCTTGCCAGCTAGTCCTGCTTCTGTGTTTGTGTTCACTCCCTCCCTCCTTCTGTCCTGCATTTAATTAGGTTGCTTACAGGAGTATATGAAACTTTTGCAGTGAGTATACTACTGAAAAAAAGTCTCTGCCTCCTCTAGCAACTGTTAAATGATTGTAGATACTTAGAAGAGGGAGAGACCTGTAAAGCTCCTCCCCTCTCCATGGCAGAATGTTGATAGGCTGTGTCTTGTTCAGATAATCACACCTGTTGTAAATTTACAAGCACAGTGACCATGTCATACCCGGAATACAGTGCTTTACAACACTCCGTCCCATTTTCTGACTTTTGTTTCTTTTCTTCCAATATGTTCTGTTGAGTCTTGGAGAGGATGATATAAATGTCCCGTTTAGGGCTAAGTATTCTTAAGTAGTCACTTATTCTCAGCACTCATAACTCTCACTTAATGAGTCTGCTGTAACCACTTTTCCTATTGCAACAAAAAGCTGCTTTGATGGAAGCTGACAGAAGCACTAACACAATGGACAGAAGCATAAATGTTGTAAGGAGAGTTTGGCTGGTGTAATATGTGTATTTAGCAAAAAAACAAAAAACAATAGTTAGCTATCCCATCAGTGCCTGGATCTCCCCACCCATGGGCTTTGGACCAGGTTCATAGTACCAGGCATGAATTCTCTCCTGTGGAATGGGCTTCAGATCCAAGCAGAAAGTGGTTGGTCACCCCCATAATAGTCATACCACTATGTCACCAGTGGGTACATTGAGTGCCTGATTGGTAGCATATCAATGTTAGGTAGGTGCTGTACCATTGAGCTATACTCTTTACCCCTCCTTCCATAATTTCTAATCTTACTATTTTATTATTATTATTATTATTATTATTATTATTTTTATTTTTATTTTTATTTTTATTTTTTTTTTTGAGAGTGGCTTTCTCTATGTAGCCCTGGTTGTCCTAGAACTCACTCTGTAGACCAGGCTGGCCTCAAACCTAGAAATTTTTGCCTGCTTTTGCCTCCCACATGCTGGGATTGAAGGCGTGTACTACCACTGCCCAGCTCTAATCTGATTTTAAAAGAAAGATTTTAATAAGAAAAATAGGGAGACCAAGCAATATCTAAAATCAACACGGAAAAAGTTATAAAGGGAGGAGACTGGGGATGTAGCTCAGTGGTAGAACATTTACCTAGTGTATACAAGCTCCTGGGTTTAATTCCCAGTACTACACAAACAAACAACAGCAACAGCAAAAAACAACCAAAGGCATGTGGTTATATTGTTAACTGTTATTTATTGGTTGTGTGAAGAAAGCACATTTTTTTTTATGCCTGTGACTAGTTGGTGGACATTTGGGTTTTTTCACTTTGGGCATTTGTAGACAGTATGACTGAATATTCATGTATCATTGTTTACATAGACATACATTTTCATTTCTAATGAAAGGATATCTAGGTCTGTTATGTTTTTATCATCTTTGGTAGTGAGTCTACACTTTGCTCATGTTTCAATTGTACCTTGTCTTTTTTTTTTTTTTGAGACAGGGTTTCTCTGTAGCTTTGGAGCCTGTCCTGGACTAGCTCTGTAGACCAAGCTGGTCTCGAACTCACAGAGATCCACCTGCCTCTGCCTCCCGAGTGCTGGGATTACAGGCGTGCGCCACCACCGCCCGGCAGTGCCTTGTCTTTTTATTGCAGGATCATGAGTGTTCTTTATTTGTTATCAGTGACTTGGTTTGGAAATCAAGTGCTTATGATTTTAGTGAGGGAAAAGAGGAGGTAATGGTTTGCAGTTCCAATTCCCACTGCTGTAATGTTTTCAATGATGTGGCACAAGAGGATGAGAGGAACCTAGAGGGGGAAGAGGCATTGCTGGTCACTTAGCCTTGGGCTCCAGTCACTATATATGTTTTTGGTTTGATACTGACATTAGAAATCTGTATGTATATATGAATGCATGTATGTTATAAATAAATATATGTATGAGAGATGTCGTTGCAGATGTCTTAGATTTCTATTTAGAGCATGAATTTTATTTCTTTAAATAGATGCGTGTTTTTTAAAAGTCTGAGCTAATTTTTTTCTCCTAGTTTTTATATTGAGAAGTGTGTGTGTGTGTGTGTGATAGTTTCCTAAAGGCTTCACAAACAATTGTGATTTTGTATGTATTGAAAAATACATTTGATATATTAACCTTATTAATAGATAGTTTTGGAGGTCTTCTAATTCTGAGATTCAACATAAATTTGTACTTGGTAAGACATGCTATATTTTGAAGCCAATTTTTTTTTGTGTGTGTGTGTGTGTATGTGTTTATTTGTAAGAGGATCTCAAATTTGCTATCCTTGGTTCAGCTTCCCAAGTGCTAGAATTACAGGCATGTAAAAATATTCCCAGCTATTTTGAAGATAGTTTTTTTTTATTAACCTAGCTTACAGTCTTTTAAACTGCAGTTCAAAATTGTTCATAGATCTCTGTCAGCTACAATAACAGGAACCATTCTTATCATACTGAGTACTTGAAATGTGTGCACTAAAACTAGTATGCTGAAATTTATTTATTAAAATATAAGTTCAAGTAGTCATAGGTTGCTAGTGATCACCTGTCAGAGTGGGCCTTGAACCTTGTAAGATACTATTTCTTTTTTTTGAAAGACTGTGAGAAATTTTGTAAGTAGTATATGATATCATTGGGAAGCATTTATTTGTTGCTGGAGTTTTCCTGCCTGGCCCACAGTCAGGACAAATCTCTATCACCTGCCAGTCCCACAACCACTCAGACCCGACCAAGTAAACACAGAGACTTATATTGGTTACAAACTGTATGGCCGTGGCAGGCTTCTTGCTAACTGTTCTTACAGCTTAAATTAATCCATTTCCATAAATCTATACATTGCCACATGGCTCGTGGCTTACCAGCATCTTCACATGCTGTTTGTCATTGTGGCGGCTGGCAGTGTCTCTCTGACTTAGCCTTCCACTTCCCAGCTTTATTCTCCTTCTTGTCCCACCTACACTTCCTGCCTAGCCAATGGCCAATCAGTGTTTTATTTATTGACTAATTAGCAACATATTTGCTATACAGAACATCCCACAGCACTCCCCCCCCCTTTTTTTTTTTCAAAAAGAAGGTTTTAATCTTAACAAAGTAAAATTACATATAATTTGAGAATTGGGGCATAGTTTCTCTTACTACTTCCTGCTGGAGGGGGGCGCTGTATCTTACGGGGACACAAAGAAAATTTTAGGATTATGGAATAGTCCATGAGGCTGTATTGTCTGAGCCAGTTGCCTTCAAACGGTTCTGGATGTTGGATCATCTGGGCCATGGTGTCATCGGAGACCTTTCAGGGGGTCTTGGCTGGTCAAACCTGATGTATCTTAATCTGGAACAAAACCTTTGGCTTTCTGTGGGAACAAAAGCAGAGTTTCCTTTCCAAAGCAACACATCCTTACATCCAAATTTTGAAGTCAAGATATCTTTAAAATATACATATTGGCATAACTCAACAGCTTTTACAATCAAATGTTTTTCTGCAGTTAAAAATCCCAAAGACAACACAATCCAGATTCTCTGTGTAATATTCATCTTCACGTGGCTTATTTTTTATATTAATTTTACTGTCTCTTTAAACACTTTATTTTTTAAAACTATGTTTTTGTTTCTGTAACTGTATATATCACCTTTTTTATCTCTTTCAAGCCTACGTATATTTTACACACATTGTAAACTATTACATCCGAATCTGTCTTATTGTGAATCTATTGCTTTAAACTGCAGCAGCTTTGGCTGCTGGCTCCGCCCACCTCAGCTTCCCAACATGGCAGTGACATGCCCTCCACCAGCCTTTATCCAAGCAGCATGCAGCCCAGAAACCTCTTTTTGTTTTGTTTTGTTTTGTTTTGTTTTGTGCTAGCAAAGTCTAAATCCACCACGCAGCTTAATGTGCCACTTGCAGAGGCCTCATTCCCACCGCACACTAGGAACCTACCAGTAGCTCAAACCAGCAGCTGCCGCTCATTTGAGAGAGACAGTTAGGAACTGTTTTTAGCTCCATTTTAGAATCTTTTTTCTCAGTTTTTAGGTGGAAACTCTTGCCACCACGTTGGGCGCCATTTATTCCTGAAGTTTATTTTCTTTTTTCATTATCTTATGTGTGCATGTTTTCTCAACATAACCTGTTAATTTTTTTTTTTTTTTGAGCTGAGGATCGAACCCAGGGCCTTGCGCTTGCTAGGCAAGCGCTCTGCCACTGAGCTAAATCCCCAACCCACTTGTTAAATTTTTTAAAATAAAATTTATGTCCCCTTCTGCATTCTGGAAGCAGAGGCAGGCGGATTGCTGTGTGTTTGAGGACAGCCTGGTCTACAGAGCAAGATCCAGGACAGGCACCAAAACTACACAGAGAAACCTTGTCTCGAAAAACCAAAAAAAAAAAAAAAAAAAAAAAAAAAAAAAAAAAAAAATTGGCTCGGTGGATTGTCATCAGATTTAGAAGATTTGGAATGCTGTAATAGAAAACAAAGCTAATAAGTCACACATAAATATGATTTTGGGAGCATGGTGGCTGTTGTTTGTTGGAGGCCAGTTAATGCTCTGGAGTCCTGCTGCCCTTTTTTCAAGTTTCACCTGGATAAGGTACCAGTACTAAGTAGGAAGATGCACAAAGGTAGGGCTAGCTGGTGGTCTCATGAGTCCTAAGAAGGAAGTTCCTAGAGCAAACAGTACCACTTCAGAAAGCAGTTTGCTGAACTCACTTTAGTGTTAGTGACAGTAATGTACTCCAGTTCAAGTAGAAAGAGGGTATTTGTTAGGTTTAAATAAAGTAGGCTTTTAGACAGAGAAGTACTTCAGATTTTAGTGGCAGCTTTTGTATGGTGATAATCTTTTTAGGTAAATCTAACTTTTACTAACCCAAATCATGAAAGCCTCAGGATGACTAAAGAATTGTTTCACTTAATATTTTTGAGTTTACACATGTTTTGAGAGTAGGACTTTTTTTCATGAAAAGTTTACCTTTGTTTTAGCAAACATTTAAAATTTTCTGGGTCAGGGAGAATGTTTTGCTTTACCATCAGTACTAGTTCATTGTCTTGAATTCATGAAATAAAATGGGAATAAATTAAAGGTTATATTTTGATAGTTTGGAGTATGATTTGAAATCTTAAATGATCTATAATTAAAAAATGATGGTAAACTGAAATGAACCAACATTAAATGAGAGGAGTTTTCATTGGTTAGAGATGTTAACCTTATTTTTTTTTTTTTTGGTAAAACATAGGGATTCTACACACTGAGAAATAACCAACAATATCTGTTCATGATATTTATAGAGGGAATTATAAAACATTAAAGGGCGTAAAGTCACATGTGTGCACATGAGTGTGCTAATAACAAATGTCATTTCTTTTCAAAATTCCTATTTTCATTTTCTTTTAAAAATATCTAAATTCAGTGTATATGAAGAACTTGATAATCTGATATAAAAATAAGTAGTGACTATGACAGTTGGTATCCACACAGCATTAATAAAACTAGAACTCTGCCTTGCCATTTAGTGACATTCCAGGTATAGAGTGTACACCTCAATTTGTAAAACTGAAGATGAGCATAACCTGCCCCTTTGGAGTTGATGTTTGGATGCATATCTTTGTTTTTTCTGTAAACAGGGCATACACAGATCTAGCTATGTTCTTTTACTATGTGAAGTCTACGAGTTAGTATGATTTTATGGGTTGTTGACTGTAGTAAGTAACAAAGACTGCCTTGGAGAAGCTTACAGTGAATGTGTGTAAAGAGGATGTGACAGTGTTAGCATGAAGCTTTGAAATTTGGGCAGGAATGCACACCAGGGACAAACTGACAAGGTAGCGCCCCTCCCCCTTTTTTTTTCTGCCTGGGTTATAAAAACATGAAATTAAATTTTGTGGCTTTTGTAGTATGTTAGGAAATTTCTGGGGGCTTTTCATTTTTGTTGATTCTAGGGAAAAAGATCTGGAGGAATACTCATTGCAGTTGAAGTTTGTTTTTGTTGTTGTTGTTTTTTGTTTGTTTGTTTTTAAAAAATATATTTGAAGGAATACATCGTTGTGGAATTATTTCTCAATGACCCCAGCCTGGGGAAGTGGGGTTGGGTTGTGAGATCATGTGGATCCCAACATGGCTTTTCTGGTGGGGTTGGGAGGTGTGGGGAATGCTGGGCAGTGCTCAGGAGTTGTCTGTGCAGTCATGGTAGGCAGGGCCCATTTATCTTTCACCTTATTTTGTTTTAACAGTCTTAACAGTGAAAGATTCTTCTGGGTTATTTGTGTCTTTTTAGTAATTAGTTTGTCTTTAAAATTTTTAATATGTGTGAATACAAATAATACCTGGCCAACAGCAATTACTAGAGTTTAACTGGCTTTATCTACCATTAGAAATTATAATCTTGTCCTAACTCCAGTATAGTTCCACACAATATGCCTTGAATTCAGGAGCCATGTCACTTTGTTCACAGTGAAACAAACACAGATTTTTTGTAAGTGTTCAGTATGGCCATTTTGTCATAAATGTCTTTCTGAGGTTTGGTGTTACTGTTAATTTACTCTTGGTATTTATATCAGATACTCTCTTATAAGCAATGTTGAGAAACTCTTTTTTCCCCCCAAAAAAAAACAGGGTTTCTCTTTATAATAAATAGCCCAGGCTGTCCTGACACTCGCTTTGTAGACTAGGCTGGCCTCCAACTCACATAGATCTGCCTGCCTCTGCCTCCTGAGTGCTGGGATTAAAGGCGTGCACTGTTACCACCCTGCTGGTGAGACACTTTTGAAGAATACTGTGGGGTAGTAGATTGACGTATGTAGATAAGAAAAACTGAACCAGTTCTATACTTTATTATCTGACACCATGTGTGTGGATGTCTTTTGCCTGCAAGCCAGCACAACTGCTTCAGTGGAACCAACCTTTCAGATTTGTCACTCTCTGCCTAGAAACTACATATCTTCAGCTTGAGGGTCTTTTATCCCAAGCTTGCTTCTCTACTTTCAGATGACAGTGCATATATAGGTTATTTCACCTGTCCTTCTGACTTACCAGGTTTGGTGCTCATTAGAGTTTTTATAACTCTCTCCTTAGGTTTGGTTGATTAGATAGAGTACCTCAGGAAACTCAGTTTAACACTTAACATTTACCAGTGGTATTCCAAAGGATCAGATGGACAGATGCATAAAGTGAAGTATGGAGGAATGGGTGTGGAATTTCATGCCCTGCCCAGGTGTGCCACCTCTCAGTTCTCCAGTTGCTTCCAGAGCCTGGTCTCTTAGGCATTTGTTTGGAGGTTGCATTATATAAGTGTGATTAAGTAAATTATTGACTCCTGGTAATCAATATAAATAACCTTTCAACGTCTCCACCCCTACAAGACTTTGGGCAAAACCCCCTGTCTTCTTACTCTGTCTTGGTACTTGGTCTTTCCCATGACAAGTTTCCCATCCTGAAGCTGCTCAGGACTGCCAGATGTCTGTCAACTGATTAATAAATGGTTACTGCTTTGGAAAGTCCAAGGAATTTAGTTGTTGTATGCCAGGAAAATGGGGATTAAGACCAAACTACATTTCACAATATCCCAATTATTACTTGCTTAGCATAGATACTGAAGTAGGCAAATATAGAAAGTTTAAAACTGACTGGTAAATTTGCTGTTAAAAACTTACTTTCTGCCTTAAGCACTTAATTTTTAGAATATTGTCATTTGTTGATCAGACTTCATAAGTTTCAAATGTCTCCAATTATGGTGTCTTAATATTTTCATAAATAAAGTACTGCTTTTTTTGTTTGTTTTCAAGACAAGGTTTCTCTGTGGGTAGTCTTGGCTGTCCTGGAGCTTGCTCTGTAGACCAGGCTGGTCTCGAACTCAGAGGGATCCACCTGCCTCTGCCTCCCAAGTGCTGGGATTAAAGGCACGTGCCACCACTCCCTGGCAAGTACTGCTTCTTTTTTTTTTGGGGGGGGGGGCGGATTTCGAGACAGCGTTTCTCTGTAGTTTTGCGCCTTTCTTGGAACTCGCTTTGTGGACCAGGCTGTCCTCGAACTCAAAGAGATCCACCTGACTCTGCCTCCCAAGTGCTGGGATTAAAGGCATGGGCCACCACCGCCCGACAAGTACTGCTTCTTAATAAAGTTTGAAGTCATTGTAAAGAAAACATTACATTCAGAGATTCATACATGACAAAACATGCTTTCACATCATGTATACTTTTTGGCTAGAGACTATAAAGAAATGGTTAAGTGCCTTAGATAGATCTTTTTGATGAAATGGTTTGGGCTAGTTAAAATGATGTTTTAGCTGAGGATGGTGGTGTACAGCTTTAGTCACTGCGTTGGAGAGATTGAGTTAAGAAGGTCAAGTGTTCAAGGCCAGTGTAGGTTGTGTCTTCAGGTGGGAGATGTGGGAAGATATCCATGAAAATAATGATCCAAAATTCTGTAAAATATACCTGGGTAAAATTTGAGTGGAAATACACAGAGATATTACAGCTTATTTCTGGAAAGTAAGACTGTAAACAGTTGTAGTTCTGTGATTTAGTATGAACAAGTATTTTTGTAATGTGAAGAAAAGCAGGAAAAATTATAGGTTATCTTTTTTAGCTAGCTTTCTGTAGTAAAGGAAGATAGTTGAATGGGATGGGGATGTGGCATTGGAGAGGATGGGGCTTGGACTGGTTTATGCAGTGGGAATGGATAAGGGGACATCATAGGTGAATCACCATCATGACTCAGGGATGGTTTAAGAATAATGAAAGGATATTCTATGATGTCAACCTTAAGAAATGGGCTTAATGGAGAAAGCAGGATGCTTTATTTGACATGTTTTCTGAATTGGAAGCCTAATGTATTAGGCTGTAGTTATTTACATTTGTCTGACATTAACACAGACTTGATTTTTATTGGTATAATTGAAAACTATGATTAGTACAGTCCCGTCCCCGTCCCCCCCCCCGTCCCCCCCCCTCCGCGCGCATGCGCACACACACACACACACACACACACACACACACACACACACACACACACAGCAGGGGTTCTCTGTGTAGTCTTGGCTGTCCTGAAACTTACTCTGTAGAGGTCTCTGCCTCCCTAATGCTGGGGTCCAAGGTGTGTGCCAGCATGCCTGGCCATGTAGTGTAATTAACTTTTAAAGAAACATATATTGATAAGGATAGAAGTCCTTTGGTCTGCCATGTTTGTATCAGCTTTTCTTTGTCTGATTCTGTATCTGGTTTGTTTGCTTGCATCTGGATCACAAGCATGCTTTGATAAATTGCAATAGATCTCTGTGACAGAGTGACAGAGTCTCACTATGTAGCCCTGACTATCGTGGAACTTGCTATGTAGACCAGGTTGGCCTCAAACTCATGGAGATGCTCCTGCCTCTGCATCCCAGATGCTGGGATTCAAGGTGTTTGTCATTATGCCCAGTAAGCTATGACTCATGGTGAGATATAACTTGGGTGGATATAGTCTCATAGTGACAAGTGCCCAGACCACATTCCAGACCTACTGAATCAGACTCTCCTTTTTTGTATTTTGAAAGAACTGCAGATTGTGGTAGATAGTCCTAATTATGACCTGTTGTCCTACAACTTTCAAAATGGATTCAATTTTGTGTTGCTTTTTATTTCCTACCCAAGTGAACTTGAGATTCTTCATGATAGGATGCCAAAACATGACTCCAATCCTTGCAGTACTTTTTCTACAATTTCATATGGTACTTAGTATATCAGCAATAAAAAAGTATATAGACCCTTTCTGCTGCCATATATACTCATACACATACTTCCTGACTAGATTTTTCATTAGTTAGACCTTTTGATACATTTGTCTTTCTTGTGTCCTTTCAATTCTATATTCTTTCTCTAATCATTCCTAGAGTCTTACAAGCAAGTGAACATTCCCCCTTTTACCATATTTTGTTATTGACATAGACCTTATAACAAGCTCTAGAAACTATATGATAAGGCTATATGATAATTAAGGAATTTGTGGGGCTGGAGAGATGGCTGAGCAGTTAAAAACCCATATTGTTTTGCAGAGGATATAAGTTTGGTTCTCACCACTCATGTCAGGTTGCCTACCGCTGCTTGTAACTCCAGCTCCAGGTGAGCTGTTATCTATCTCTGACCTCTTTGACCTCTTTGGCAATCGTTAAATGCATATTTACCCACCCACCCCCACACACAATTAAAAGTGAAAAAAAGTAAAAGAATTTGTTAAACACTTTCTGCCTTATTTTATTTTGATATTTATATATTTGTCATAGCTAATATGTCCAATTCCTATTTTCATGAGAGAAGACTTACTCAGTTTAGCAATATAGTTTGAGCTTTGTAAATATTTCTTGAAAAAGTAAATGAGAAATCTTCCTCATACACACACACACACACACACACACACACACACACGTATACTGTGTGTGTGTGTGTGTGTGTGTGTGTGTGTGTGTGTGTGTGTGTTTATATAAATGTTAGGCAGACATTAGGCATGATTAGGTAGGAAAAAACTCCTCCCCTTCGGTGTTCTTTATTTTTACTACATTGGGGACTTCAGCATTGCAACATTATTTGTGCTTTGTGATTCTTAGAAGGCGTGTTCTTTGTTAATTCTGAACAATTCTCAGCTGTTACTACTTCTCACAGCAGCCTCTTCTTTTTTTCCCCCCTCTTTTCTAAAACCTCCAAAAAGTAGGTAAAGATTAGGCCTTGTCATTGCTTACTCTGGGCCTCAAGTTTTCCTTATTTCATTTAATTTGTGTTTGAAGCACAGTCTTTACTATGTAGCTTATGACAGCCTTGAATTCATGGGTCTTTGTGCTTCAGCCTGCCAACTGCTAGGATTACAGCTGTCCACTACTGTGATGGCTTCACGTTTTCGTTTATATTTTTATTTTCTGGTTCTATGTTGCTCCTTGATAGTGTTTTCAGATTTACTTTCCAGTCTCGTTTGTTGTCTGGACAATTCATGTTTAACAGACATTGTCCCTCTGCAATCCATTGATTTACTTTCATTTCTATGAAAATTATGAACAATCTTTACCTTCTTATCCATGGGTTTCATAATTGCTAATTTAACCAACTGTAGATTGAAAATATTGCAATAGGCAAACAAACAAACAAACAAACAAAACCACTTGTACTGAACACTTAACAGACTGTGTGTCATAGCTACTACTTACATAGCATTTATATTTTACTAGACTTTATGAATTACTTAGAGATGGTTTAAAGTGTAGGCACAGATTACATGCAGATACTATGGCACTTAACCTAAGAGAATTGAGCATCCATAGAGTTTGGTATCCATGGATATTGGGGAGCCATTATACTTTTTTTTGTGGGCGTGTTTTGTAATGCTAGTATTTGATGTCTGATCTTGTCTGCTATTATTTCTTTTGGCTTGCTCTTAAGTGTGGTTTTCATGTTTATATTGTGATTAAAAAGTGTTAACTCATATTTGTGCTATATAATTGCTGAGAGTCCCAGTGAGCCCAGATGGAGGGTATGTTTCTTTCAAATGGCTTTGGTTTACTTCGCTAGGTTCCCTGGGATTGCCACTAACCCAGAAGCACAAGTTAATTTCTTGGTTTGAGGATTTCAAGACTGATCGGTTAGCTGTGAATTTAAATACAAACTCTTTCCAAGGGAGGTTTGGGATTGCAGTTTGCAGGGGAAGCTCCTGCTTGTTCCTTAGCTCGACGGAATACAGATTGTATTCTGAGTATATTTTTGTTGGCTGGTGGCAGGAGAGGGTTCATTCTGGGGCTTGTGTAGCTGGAATCTCAGCCTGCTCATGTTGATGCATCCTTGGAAAATGGTTTTCCGATGGGTTCTTATGTGTTCACCCTCTCCAGCTGGAATAATAATGTTCATTTGCAACTCAAACTTATATTCAATTTCTTTGGTAAGGTTGACATTAGTGCTAACTCAAGTGTGGTCTTCAAACTTACACTTGATTTAAAAGTTGGAATTGTGTGAGGATCTGAAGGTATAGCTCAGTTTCAAGTGCTTCCATCAAGGTTTGGGTTTCATGTAGCCACATATGGAGGCTACAGGTTGATTTCAAATGTCTCCTTTTATCATTTTCCACCTTATTAATATTTTTTGGTTTGTTTACTGTATTTGTGAGATAGATGTTGTGTGTACACAGGTGTGCAGTCGTCTTTGAGAACATTTGTGGAAGTTAGAGGTTGCTGTTAGGATGTTTTCCTCAATCAACTGTTTCTCCATGACATTAAAATAATTATCTCATTGATTGATTGATTGATTGATTGATTCATTGAGAGGAGAGAGAGGAAAGTGTGTGTGTGTGTGTGTGTGTGTGTGTGTGTGTGTGTGTGTGTACAAGTACATGCCATGGTTTTCGTGTAGTGGTCAGATGACAACTTAAAGGAGTTGGTTCTCTCCTCCAACATGGATCCTAGGGACTGAACTCAGGTCGTAGGGCTTGGGGACAAGTACCTTTACTGGCTGAGCTATCTTGCCATCTTGATCTTCCTTTTCTGAAACAAGGTTTCCTTGAATTTGAAGTCTTCTGTATCATTTGGCTGTCAACAAGAGCCTGGGGTCCTACTGTCTCCCTTTCCCAGCACTGGGATTACAGATGTGTGTTCTGCCCATCTTTTGCCTGGCATCTGGGGATGCCAGCTCCCGTCCTCATGCTTGTGCAGCAAGCATTTTAACCACTGAGCTTTCTCCTCAGCCTCTCTACCTCATTTTTGGAGAAGTGTTTCTGACTGAATCTGGAACTCACTGATTTGCAAAGACTAGCAGGCTTGAGGGCTCCTGGGTTTTTCCAACACCAGGAGCACGGGGAGAGCATCACCCCGCCTGGCCCTTCCCACGATTGCTGGACAGCCACACTCAAGTCCTCACACTTGTTGATTGAGCCACCCCTAGCCTTTTCCTTGGGTTTCTTTCCTTTTCGTATAAATTAATAATTTGTTTCTAAATTGAAAAAGTATGGGAGGACCATAGAGAATTCTTGAAAAGTTAATAATTCCTCCTTGGAGAGAACCAGTGCTGCTTGCCGCTTGTTCCTCCATCCAGGTATTTTTGTGTGTGCCACTCTGTGTCTTTGTGTACAGCAAATAACATGCAATGTATAGTGCTCTATTTATTTTTATTAATAATACATGAGCAACTATTTTATTATTGTGTAACAGTTTTTTTTTAAAGATTTATTTATTATGTATACAGTGTTCTGCTTGCATAAAGAAGAGGGCAGCAGATCTCATTATAGGTGGTTGTAAGCCAACATGTGGTTGCTGGGAATTGAACTCATGAACTTTGGAAGAGCAGCCAGTGCTCTTAACCCCTGAGCCATCTCTCCAGCCCGCTGTGTAACAGTTTTATTAGGGTGATTTATATTGAATTTTCTCCATTTAAAATAATGAAGACATAGTCAGTTTTGCCATCAACTGTGCAATGATCAAACCCTCCAAAACTCCATATAGTTGGGTAAATCACCTTTATTTCCCCCACCTTTTCAGCCTTAAGTAGCAACTAATCTACTTGTCTCTATAAATTTGTTTATTCTAGGCATTATATATATTATATATGTATGTGAGATTTCATATATATACAGATATAAAAATATTTATATTGTACAATATATGTGTGAAGTTATATAATGTCTCCTCCTGAGAAATCTTGAGCCTACAAAGAAACTCCATATAGTTGAGTAACCATGTCTACCCCACTCAGTTTTAGGAGAATTGTCTTTGGTTAGTAGTTTGTTTGATGTTAGTATAATGTTTTCAAGACTCATACATTACACATTGTAATATCTGTCAGCACTCCTTTTCTTGCTAAGTTCACTTAATGAGCATACTATCATTTTATTTAACGTGATTATTTTATTTATCATGGTATTGATACTGTCTGGTTTGCTCTTCTGGCCATGATGAATAATAGGGGTAGGCTTATAATGCAGTGGCTGAGAATGCAAATTCTTTATATGTATGGGGCCCTGTGTCTCATCTTCAGCACCAAAATGGGTTGGGAAATGAGCTTTTACTTTTGGAGGCCATACATCAATTGAAGTTGCTGAGGCTTATGGGAACAGTTCAGCCTTTTGGGAAATCTCCATTTCCCATTTTTGCACATCCTCCTCAATCCATTTTCCATTTTTATTATTTCTATTCTTGTGGGTGTGAAGTGCTATCTCATCGTGACTTAATTTTTATTTTTCTCACTATAAATAGTGGAGACAATTTTTCCTAGGAGTTTCACAGTTAAGCTAATGTTTTTAGCACTTTGCTCCATTATCAGCTAGTATTTGTGTCTGATGAAAGGTTGGGCATCAGCTTTATTCTTTTGTATGTATATACCCGGTTGTCATATCACTATTTGTTGAACAGACTGTTCTTTCCCTATGTGAATGATCTTGGCACCCTTGTTAAAAGTCAGTTTATAGTGAGATTTTACTTCAGAACTTCCATTTCGATGGTATTGATCCATATGTCCATTCCTTGCTCCATAACACACTGCCTTGATCATTGTTGTTTTGCTCTAAGTTTTGAAAATGGAAAGTATGAGAGCTCTAGCTCTGCTTTTCCAGCATTTGTTGACTGTTGTAGAATGTTGTATTTCTGTTTGAAGCCTAGCACAGAGGATCAGCTTTTGCAAAGAAGGCATCTGGGATTTTTGGTAGAGGTTACATTGAATTCATAGATCTCTTGGGATATATTGTCATTTTAACAGTATTAATTCTCTAATCCAAGAAATGAGATGACCTTCTGTTTATTTAGGTTTTCTATAATAGTCTTCATACTATGCTTTGAACTTCTTTCATTAAGCTTATTTCTCTGTGTAGCTTTGTGCCTTTCCTGGAACTCACTCTGTAGCCCAGGCTGGCCTCGAAATCACAGAGATCCACCTGACTCTGCCTCCCGAGTGCTGGGATTAAAGGAGTGCACCACCACTGCCTGGCTAAGCTTATTTCTAAGCATTTAATTTTTTTTTTTTTTTCGAGACAAGGTTTCTCTGTGTAGCTTTGTGCCTTTCCTGGAACTCGCTTTGTAGGGCAGGCTGGCCTTGAACTCAGAGAGATACGCCTGCCTCTGCCTCCCTAGTGCTGGGACTAAAGGCATGCGCCACCACCGCCCGGCAGCATTTAATTTTTTAATGTCATTGTAAATGGAATTTTTGTTTTAATATCATTTGCTTCAATCTTTTTTTTTTTTTTTTTTTTTTTTTTTTTTTTTTTTTTTTTTTGAGACAGGCTTTCTCTTTGTAGTCCTGGCTCTCACTATGAAGAGCAAGGCTGGCCTTGAACTCAATAGAACCACCTGCAAATGCTTAGCTTAAAGGCATGTATCATCACCACTTTTTTTTTCTTTTTTTTTTTAAAGGCAGAGTCTCACTTGATTTCCAGTCTGGCCTATACCTTATAGCAGTCCTCCTGCCTTAACCTCTCAATTGCTGTTACTACAGGTATGAGCCACCATGCTTAGTTTATTTGCCAATTCCTTCAGGCAGTTTTGTTGTGTGGATTCACAATGATGTGTCATAATGCTGTCTTCTGTTGAAGGACATTACGATGCTCCAGTATTACTGTTTATCAGGATAAATTTCATTAAGGAGACGACCTGAACCACAAAGTATCTAAGTACTGTAATTTTTTATCTGATTTAAACTGGTTATCCAGTCTACTTACCATTTTACTGTGTTGTCTAGAACTTCAAGTTATATAAAATAAACTGTAGTGAAAAGTGTTATAAACTCTTTATAGATTAATCCTGTTATTGAATGTGTCAAAGGAGATACACATTGCTAAAAATGTTCCTAAAGCATCATTGTTCAGAAGTTGGTGGAAGAAATGTTCTGTGTTGCCCATACTATGCTGCCAACAGTCAATATGTGACTCTTGATGACCTGAGATGGTGATGGAGTGATTAATGAAACTACATCTTTAGTTTTAGTCAGTTAATGTGCTTGCTGGCTACTACGTTATATAAACCATACCAGGATTTCATTTATTTTCTTTGTGTGTTTTGAATTATCTCAGAGAATAGAAAATAAATTATTTTTGAATTTCATTGAAGTAGTTTCATTAGTAATTGTAGATGCCTTTTCTGAATAGTGTGTAACAGTCATTTGTATTTACAGCAGGTAGATTTCTTTCCTTCCCTTTCCCTTCTCCTTCCCCTTACCTTTTCTTTCTTTCCCATTGCTTTTTGAAACAGGGTTTCTCTGTGTAGTTCCTGGTTATCTTGGAACTCGCTCTGTAGACCAGGCTGGCCTGGAACTCAGAGATACACCTGTCTTTGCCTCCTGAGTGCTGGGATTAAAGATGTGCACCATTACAACCATCTCTACAGCAGATTACTTTAGGATAGATTTCAATAAACTTTTTGGTAGCACTGTACCCTTCATGCAGCAACTTCAGATCCCTCACAAGCAGAAGAAAGCATACAGGTTCTTTGTTTGCTTGCTCTTTATGTCTTATCCCAATGTAAAAGTTGATCTTGCTTGAATTCTTTTGCTGTTTTCTTTTTGGTACACACATGTTCTCTAAATATCTACATATCAAACAACGCCCACTGTATTCTGTGCTACTGAGCAATCCATCTGCCTTCCAAACTTAAGTAAGCTAAAGCAGAAGTTTCCTTTTTTTTCAAGCCTCAAATTTGCATCCTCTCTCTTAGTACACAGGTGAGAGAGACCAGTGCCCACCTTCAGCCAATGAAGTGTAGTTCAGGTTTTTATCATGCTTTCTGTACTTAACAGTTCCAGCTTTTCCCCACTAATTTTGTCTTTTTCACCCCTTTTACATACCAGTTTCACTTATTCTCTGATGAAAGAACCTCTGTAGTCTTAACTTACCTAGTAACTCAGTTGATCAAGCAGTGCTGTAGGTGGGTTGGGTTGGGTTGGGGAGACATGGTTTCTCTGTGTAGCCCTGGCTGTCCTGGAACTTCCTTTGTAGACCAGGCTGGTCTTGAACTCAGAGATCCGCCTGCCTCTGCCTTCCAAGTGCTGGGATTAAAGGCATGTGCTAAATTATTTAAAATTATTACTTATTTTATGTTTATGGGTGCTTTGCTTGCATGTATGTGTATATAGTGCCCTTGGAGGCCAGAAGAGGGTGTTAGATCCCTCAGCTGCTGTGAGCCAGTATATAGGTGCTGGGAATTGAACCGGGTTCCTCTGAAAGAGCATCCAGTGCTCTTAATTGCTGAACCATCTCTCCAGCTCCTAAACGAACCACCATGGAGACTGAAATATAGAGAGCTGGGAAGCAAGTTGATTTGCTGACACCTGCTAGGAAATAATGCCATCTTAGGCAATAGGCAGGCTAGTATTTTTTAAATATGAAACTAATATTCTTTTTCTGCTTGGACTTGAGGAGAGCTTTTGTTTTTGTTTTTAAACCTGCCCATGTCTAAAAAGAGAACCTACTTTCATTCCTGCTTACTCAGCTGAGATCCTTTTGCCATTTCCTTTATGTTAAACAAACTCCAGCCTTCCTCTTGAGATAAGACCTACTATTTCTACATGAGCTGCTCTGGTACATTTTGAGGAACTTGATAGCTGTATTTATTTCTTTTGCTGCAGTAACAAATTACTAAACACAGCTCCTTCAAACTATATCCATTCATTAACTTAATTTACGTTGGAGATGAGGGTACACAGCATGGCTGCTCTCTTCTTGGACTAAAATTAAGGTGTCATTTGAGTCTACAGTTTTTATCTGAGCCTCAGGACCTCCTGAAACTTAAGGATTGTTAACAGAGCATGTTTCTTTTGTTTACAGAATGGAGGTCCTTTTTGCCCTATTATTCTTCAAGCAGATGCCTAGGGACTATTGTCACTCATAGATGCTACTGGCAGTCACTTCTGTGCTTTGTGGCCCTAGTTGACAGTTTACAGATGAATATTTGTTTTCTTCCAGGCCAGCTTGACCATATCTCAGCTCCTCCAGTGACCAGCTAGAGAAAACACTGTTTTTTTATTTGTTTTTTAAATGTCTGAGCTGATTCAGTCAAGCCATCCAGTGCACACTTCCCTGGTTATATAGCTTTGTTGTATTTTGTATCACAGGACTACCCACTCCCAGAGGAGCAGGGTTTTCACATGGTAAGACCTACTGGGGCTCATGTTACATTTCTGCCTGCCACAACAGACATTTCACATATATATTGATTTATAGTAAGCTTAGAAATTAGTTTTTCATTTGAGAGGAATAAATGAAATCATCTTTTTTTTTTCCTGCCTAGCTTGTATCTTTACCTAGTGTTAACATATAACATTTCAAACAAGTTATTTGGGAAAAATGTGCATGTATTATTTATCGATTCCATCTGTAAGTAGAAATGAGCTAACATTACACTAAGAGGTGGAGAGTAAAGAAGGAGAAAGTGAGTGATCTGAGGTTTTATTTTATATGAGCTTTTGCTGAACTATTAATACTACCTGAAGAAATTCATCTGGAACTCCTCTTTGAATTTTAATTGAAGACTTATTGAATGTTGTTTTCTAAATTTATATTAGTTGCTATCTAAGGTGTAAAGAAAAACTTTTTTTCCCTGCTAGGTGTACAGTTCACTTGTCAGTTTCTCTGCTAAAAGAGAAAGACAAGGAAAAGTGTGAACTGGAAGGAGCTGGAGATTCCTGTCTGGCCTTCTAGTCACATGGGACTTAGAGTGCATGTACATTTTGTAGGGGTGACTCAGGTCCTTCCTCTATTAGAGCAAATGTGCCTGCAGAATACAGCATGGAGTTGACGAGTGCAGTAAGGCAGTTCTAGTGTCAAAAGAAATGTTTAGTTTTTCAAACCACATTTTCAAAGGTCCTATATGGAGTAGTGATTAGTATACTTTTTAAGTAATATGCAATATAGTTCTTTGAAAAATTTAAGTGTCCAGTGGGAATTCTACTTTTCAAATGTTCTGTTCCTTTAACTGAAATGTACTCTTTCTTTTTTTCCTTTTTTTTTTTTTTTCCAGAACTGAGGACCGAACCCAGGGCCTTGTGCTTGCTAGGCAAGTGCTCTACCACTGAGCTAAATCCCCAACCCTGTACTCTTTCTTATATAAGAACATGTTTCTAGTGCTTTGTATAAACCTTGTACTATTGACTAGCATTTCACTCTGTGGTTTAGAGAACTGCATAATGTTTTTCACTGAGAATGTAGCTGGTCAATTGTAAGAGCATACAAGTTGTGAAATCTAAATATAGATATTTCTAAATTTTCTTTTGGACACATACACTTTACTAATATATAATATAAAATTCAAATAAATTATGTAGCTTTATATAATTTTATATTTTATTTTATTTTTTATGTTTTGTTTTATTTTTTATTTTTTTATTTTTTTAAGACGGAATTTCTTCATGTAGCTTTTTTTGTTGTTTGTTTGTTTATTTATTTATTTATTCATTTATTTATTTACTTACTTATTTATGTATGTATGTGTGTATTTATTTATTTATTTATTTATTTATTTATTTATTTATTTATTTATTTATTTATTTATTATGTATACAGAAGAGGGCTCCAGATCTCATTACAGATGGTTGTGAGCCACCATATGGTTGCTGGGAATTGAACTCAGGACCTCTGGAAGAGCCAGTGCTCTTGACCGCTGAGCCATCTCTCCAGCCCTAATTTTATATTTTAAGTAGCTCCTTTAAGTATAATCAATACACATAGTTTACTCACTTAATGTATGCACTAACTTATTTTATCTATATAACTTTGTTTATTTTGGATATCTGTTTCACAGTGAAATCATAGAACCTATGGTCTCAGTGACTGTCATCTTTTACTTACTGTCATGCTACAAAAGGCTATGCACTCCGTAGCATTTATTTCTTATTATTTTGAAATAATAGTTTATTGTAAGTCTGTACCACATGTTATCTGTTTACCAGTTGATAGACGTTTGTATTGATTCTGCACTTTGTTGACTGTGGATAATAATACCACTGAGAACACTCTGGACAAGATTTTGTGTGGAGATACTTAATTTCTGTATATACCTAGGAGCGGAATTGTTAAATCATATGTTAATGATGTTTAACCTTTTTAAAAATTACTTAATCAAAGGATTAATTGATTGGAGGTGATGATGTCGTGTGTGTGTGTGTGTGTGTGTGTGTGTGTGTGTGTGTGTTTTGTGTTTTGTGTGTGTAGGTAAGAGCAAAGCTTGTAGAGTTGGTTCTCTCCTTCCATCATATGGTCTCAGGGGTCAAACCCAGGCCATCAGATTGGTGGTGAGTGCTTTACCCACTTAGCCTTTTCATCAGCCCTAATCTTTTTATGAATTTTTAATATTTTTGAACATTTTATTATTTTTATGGGTATAGGTGTTTTGTCTATATGCATGTCTGTGCACCAGTGTGCAGTGCCTACAAAAGCTAATAGGGGGCATTAGATCCTCTGGGACTGGAGTTGCAGTCATGAGCTGCCATGTAGTTGCTGAGAACTGAACGTGGTTCCTCTGTTAAGAACAGCCAGGCTTCTTTTTTTCTTTTTTCTTTTTTTTTTTTTTTTGTTTTTTTGTTTTTCGAGACAGGGTTTCTCTGTGTAGCGTTGCGCCTTTTCTGGAACTCACTTGGTAGCCCAGGCTGGCCTCGAACTCACAGAGATCCGCCTGGCTCTGCCTCCCGAGTGCTGGGATTAAAGGCGTGTGCCACCACCGCCCAGCAAGGGTTCTTTACTGCTAATCCATCTCTCCAATTATTCCCCCCCTCTTTAATCTCATAGGAGTTTCTAGAATGTTGTCCAAAATAGCTGTGCTATATTCTCACCAGAAGTATATGTAGGCCCCATGTCTTCATCTTCCCTAACATTTGTTAATGTTGGATTTTTTAAAATTATAGCTTTCTTGGTGTCAGAGGCAGTTCTTTGCAATTTTGATTTCCTTTTCCTGAACGCCTGCTCTAATTTCATTTCTGTTGCTATGATAAAACTCCTTGACATAAAGCAACTTAGGGAGAAAGGATTTATTTTAGCTCTCAATTCCAAGTTACAATCCATTGTTGCTTGGAAGTGAAGGCAGAAACTTGAAGCAGCTAATCATATCACATCCACAGGATCAGGGAGAGAGATAAAGGAAGTATGCCTGTTAGCGCTCAGTTTGCTCTTTACACTTCAGAGTTCAGGATCTCTTGCCTAGGGAATGGTGCCACCCATAGTGGCCTTGGTCTTTCTTTAGTGATGAACATAATCAAGGCACTCCCTTTCCTGACATACCCACAGACCAGTTTGAAATAGACAGTTCCTCGTTGAAACTCTTTCCAGATAATTTTAGATTCTGTCAAGTTAACTGTTGTTATTTATTTTTTACTCTTTTGGAGGGCTCACCACCTAGCTCCCAAATAAATCACTCAGGCCTATTCTTGTTTAATAAATGCCCGGCCTTAGCTTGGCTTGTTTCTAGCCAGCTTTTGTTAACTTAAATTACCCCAGCTTTTCTTAACTTAAATTATCCCATCTATCTGTTGCCTCTGGGATTTTCCTTTTTTAATTCCTGTATACCTTTCTTGTTTTTTTACTCTGTGGCTTGCTGTGTAGCTGGGTGGCTGGCCTCTAAAGTCCTCCTCCTTCTCTGGCTCCTCCTTCCTCTCCTCCTAAATTTTTTCTTCTATTAATTCTTTTTGCCTGCCAGCCCCACCTATTCTTTCTCCTGCCTCGTTATTGGCTGTTCAGCTCTTTATTAGACTATCAGGTGTTTTACACGGGCACGGTAATACAGCTTCACAGAGTTCAGCAAATGCGACATAAACAAAAATAACACAACTTAAAATAATATTCTACAACAGTTAACAATTAAAACTGTCAAAATGACAATGATATTGATCTTTTTGTATTTTGATCATTCATATATATATATATATAATTTTGGAAATATTTATTTTAATCTGCTACTCTGTTTTGGTGTTTGTAATTGAACTTAGAACCTTGTTGATGATGAACAAATGCTCTACAATTGAAATACATCCTTACTTTCTTTACCCACTTTTATATTAGTGTGTCATTTTTTGTTTAGTTCTAAGAGTTCTTTATATATTACAGGATATGTCTCGTTTCAGTTATACAATTTTGAAATATTTCCTTCTATTGAATAGATTCTTTATTTTCTTGATGATGTTTTTTGAGAAATACAAGCTTTTCCTTTGAAAGCCAGGCATGACAGTGACTGCTTAAAATTCTAACAGTATTAGAAGACAGGAGTCCTAAATCTGCTAGCCCCAGGTCCCAGTGAAAGAGCCTGTCTCAAAGAGTAGGGTGAACAACTTCTAAGGAATAACTCAAGATTAACCTCTAACCCTCTACACACACACACACACACACACACACACACACACACACACACTCTTAAATTTAAAAAAGTTACTACATTGATTTATTGAATGTGGGAGGATGACATGCCACAGTGTATGTTTGAAGGTCAGAGGATAATTTCAGAGTATCCATTCTCTCTTTCCATCACATTGGTCCTTGGATTTGAACTGAAGTCTCCAGGCTTGGCAGCATGTACTTTTACTTGTTGAGCCATTTTGCCTGTTCAAACATTTTTAATTGTGATTAAGTATGGTCTATCTTTTTCTTTTATTTATTTATTTTGGTATTGTGTGTAAAAAGCAATGCTTAACACAAGATCATGAAGATTTTTCTTTTCTGAGAGTTTAATAGTTCTGGCTCTTTCATTTAACTTTTTTTTTTTTTTCCAAGACAGGGTTTCTCTGTGCAGTTTTGCGCCTTTCCTGGATCTCGCTCTGTAGACCAGGCTGGACTTGAACTCACAAAGATCCGCCTGCCTCTGCCTCCCGAGTGCTGGGATTAAAGGCGTGCACCACCACTGCCCGACTCATTTAACTCTTTAATCCATGTTAGAATAGTGTGGGGGGGGGCATTCTGCTTTTAAAAAAATTTTTATTTTTATTTTTATTTTTATTTTTATTTATACATCTAAGTGAATATGTGCCACTTGCCTTGGTACTTGCAGAGGTTGAAAGAGGTGTTAGGGCACCTGGAGCTGGAGTTACAGAGTTGTGAGCAGCCCAGTATGGGTGCTAGGAACTGAGTTTTGGTCCTGGAAGAGCAGCAAGCAGTAACCACATAGCAATCTCTCCTGCTCCACCCCCACCCTGTGCACCTTTTGTTCATCTCGGCATCATTTGTTCCAAAGATTTCTGTTTTTAAACCATTTGTATTGGTACTCTCTTTGAAAATATTTCTAGTTCCAACCCACTCTTTTTTTTTTTTATGTATTTCTAATATTTTTTCTGTAAAATAGATTCATACGTTCTGTCTGTCTCTGTCTCTCTCTCTCAACAGGGTCTCTTTACATACCCCTGGCTGTCCTGGAACTTGCTCTGTAGACTAGATTATCCTCAAACTCACAGAGATTCACCTGCCTCTGCCTCAAGCACTGGGCTTAAAGGTGTGCGCCATCGTGCCTGGCCCTGGAATAGCTTCTTGACTGTGTTCATTAGGGCAGAAGGAAGTTGTCTTTATACCTTTTGATATACTTCACAAGCCTGTAATTGGTGAGATAACTTGTCCCTCTTGATCTTTTAGATAGTTGATATTTTAGCACACTTTACAGTGCTCTTAGAAATTCTTTAAAAGAAGACCATCTCAGCTGGGTTTGTGATGCATGCTCTAATTGTAGCATTTGAGAGACTAGGGCAGGAAGATTAGTAGTTCAAAGCCAGTGTCAGCTATATAGTAAGTTTGAGGCCAGCCTTTTCTATAAGACCCTGTTTCTAAGGAAGGAAAGGGGCAAACCTGCTTTCTCTCAGGTACTAGGGCATGCGTCAGTGTGTTCCCTAGAAGAAACTCAGCTGCCTTCTCCTGTGTGACGGCAGTAGCAGGTATGGGTGTATAATTGGAGCATAATGTTACATAAAGCATAACATTACACTTGCTGTGGTGAATTGATTTGAGAAGTAGTTTCAGTTACCACGAGGTAGGTCATTAATAAAAGCTTCAGAAGAAACTATCATCACTGGTGTGAGCAGGAGTGTAAATGTGAGGCTAAGCTACTGCTCTGCTTCAGGGAGATCTACGGGGTAGTGTCATCCAGTAGAAATACAGTATAGACCTTCCTTGTAATTTAAGATTCTGATGGCCACATTAAACAAAGTAAAAAGAGTTGAGTGACATTAATGTTAATAATATATTTAACTCATATATAAAACATCTTAAAAAGTGATATATAAAAGTTGCTTTTCGCCGGGCGGTGGTGGCGCACGCCTTTAATCCCAGCACTCGGGAGGCAGAGGCAGGCGGATCTCTGTGAGTTCGAGGCCAGCCTGGGCTACCAAGTAAGTTCCAGGAGAGGCGCAAAGCTACACAGAGAAACCCTGTCTCGAAAAACCAAAAAAAAAAAAAAAAAGTTGCTTTTCACCCCCTTTGCAGAGGCCAGTTCAGGGAAAACAGTCATAGTCCCCCATTAGGAAGACAGCTTAACAGCCAGGCAGGCTTTGGCATCCAAATTGAGATACTATGTGTTTTCTATTGGGACATGATTAGAAGTAACAATTAACTTTTATGTAAGTTCGTCCTTCATTTTGTTTTGTTTTGTTTTTTAAGACACGGTTTATCTGTGTAGCTATGACTATCCTAGAATTTACTCTGTAGACCAGGCTGTCTTCAAACTCAGAGATCCACCTGCTTCTGCCTCCTGAGTACTGGCATGTGCCACCACCACCCGGCTAATTCTGATTTTTTCAAGTAAGAAAAACTAACTTCTTTATAAGCTGATAGCTGAATATACTTACCTTTTAATAATCTCCACGGGATGTTTTCTTACTTATAAAGTTGTACATCATAGGATAAGGTGCTTATTCATTACAATAAAATTTTAATAGCATTGTCTGAAAAAATCCTGAATCTCTGAATGAAAAGATGCTTATGAAAAATACTCCATTAATAAAGGAGAAGGTCACCACCCTCTGTCAGCCAATGTGATGAAGCACTGTTTGAATTCAATTAAAATGAATGGAATGACTTTAACTTTAATGAGTGGAATTTCTTCTTAATGTGCGACAAGTTCTAGTTTTCCTCATACTAAGAAACTCAAATTTGCCTATAATGCATGGTTTGCTTTTCGTAAATAGAATTTTTTTCCCTGCTGTTTCAGGCCAGAGCCTCAGCAGAAAGCTCCTTTAGTTCCTCCTCCTCCACCACCACCACCACCACCACCACCACCACCACCGCTGCCAGACCCAGTGCCCCCAGAGCCAGAGGAGGAGATTCTGGGATCAGATGATGAGGAGCAGGAGGACCCCGCAGATTACTGCAAAGGTGATGTGGTGGAATGGCAGGGTGGGCTTGCTTTCCTTGTAGGGCTACCAAGTAAGTTGGGGAGTGGGCCAGGGGAGTTAGTGCAGTAACTACTTGATATTTATTAAATTAGCCTCCTAAATTTACTATTAGAATGATGCCAGAAAGTGTAGGTCATAGAAATTGTAAGAGAAAGAAAAATATGTATGTTCATAAATACTCTAGGCACCTTAAACACATTTGATACAATTAAATATAAAGGGCACAAGAAACCATCTAAGAAGAGCATTGGAGCAGAAGTACCAGGCTCCTGACAGAAGCTAATTGTAACTTTTGTATTTGGCTTTTAGCTTTCTGCCTGTTAGGCTAAAAGGGAAACATTCCCTTCCCTTTGTAGCATTGCATTGCTCATTGTTTGTGGAAAGAAAGTGTGCATGTTGTTTACAGAGACAGACTTTCTGGCATTGTACTTAAAGAAAAAAAGACATTCTGTGGGTTGGTTCTGCTGTTATGTGGCATAGTAGGTTTTGCTTTCATCTATGATTCCACAGAAACTATTGAAGTAAAATGTTCTTTTCTTTTTTTTTTTTTCCCCCAGACAGGGTTTCTCTGTGTAGTTTTGGTGCCTGTCTTGAATCTCGCTCTGTAGACCAGGCTAGCCTCGAACTCACAGAGATCCACTCGGTTCTGCCTCCCAATTGCTGGGATTAAAGGCGTGGGCTGCCGCCGCCGCCGCCGCCGCCGCCGCCGCCGCCACCACCACCACTCAGCTGTAGAATGTTCTTGTATTGATGCTTAAGACCAAAAATGTGCAGTTAAAACTCCTAAGCAACAAGCATGTTGTGTGATGAATATTGATATCAGATGCTAGAAAGCTGGCTGTACTTTGTATAGGTTGGAATCTGAAGGCCTTGAAGAAAAGGAAGTTACAGTCTCTCTTTAGCTGTCTCTTCTCTTGCTCACTTGGATTTTCATTTCTTGCAATTCTGAGAGTCTGCATTGTTGGTAAGATAGTTTACCTGCTGCAGATTGAAGTATGGAATTCAGATTCCGTGTAACATAAGGGTAAAATGACGGAAGATGCATATGTGAACAAACTATAAACCTGAGTGAATTTCTAGGCCTGTAGTGTCTTAGCAGTTTATCCTTATCTAATGAATGCAATCAATTGTGCTGTTGGTTAAGGAATATTGTCTGCTCAGAACAAGGCTGAGTTATTCTGGTATGAAAGTATAAGAACTTAAGTTCCTGTAATCTAATTCTCTGATAGAGACAGGTGTTTACCCATAGAATTAATGTTTCCTTTTCTTTGTTTTTTAAAAAGATTTTAAAATTTTTGTGTGTAAGCATGTTTTGCCTGTATCTATGCAGGAGTACTACATGCATACCTAGTGCCCACAGAGGTCATAAGAGGGCATCAGATCCCCCTGGAACTGGAGTTTTATAAGTGGTTGTGAGCTACCATCTGGTGCAGGGAATTGACCCCAGGTTTCCTGGAAGAGCAGCCAGTGCTCTTATCTGGTAAGCTGACTCTCCAGCACCTAGGATCACTATTTTCATTAGAAAAGATAGTGGCTCTTCTTCAGCATCTGTCACTGTTATGACATCAGTAGTCTATGCTGTCTAATAAAAGAGATGCAGTTTGGAAAGACAGAAGAAGGAATTCATCATTCTCCCTGTGCGTCTGCATTTCTTGGTTTGGGAAATGCCGTTGTGGTGAGCTATGGACTACTGATTTTGATGTTGACTAGTAGAAATCATTATTTAGGAACTGTTCTCTTCAGCAAACAAGTTCTTCCATGCTGGCATGAACACTGTGTGTTGTTCACTGTGTAGGTCAGGAGGTGAAGCTAATATTTCTTCAGACCTCAGTGAGCTAGCACAGGGGACATTCCATTCCCAAATAGAGGACTTAAGAATGAAGGGTCATTTAGAACTGATTATAGGTAGAAGTTATGGAACTCTAAAATTTCTAGGAGTATTAAAGTCAGTCTCAAGAAGGCATATTAGTGGTAGAGCGCTTGCCTAGCAAGTGCAAGGCCCTGGGTTCGGTCCTCAGCTCCGGAAAAAAAAAAAAAAGAAGGCATATTAGAGATGGTGACAACTTTTGTTTCACTGTGTGTGCAAGCTCACAGTTTTGTGCTCATGCTGGTGTGGTTTCACTATCAATCTCATTCTCACTCTTACTGTCACTTTTGCTCATCCTTAAACTTGGTAAGTAGCTTGTGCCTTTCATTATTAGCATTGCATGTGTCAGATGTCTCTGAAGTTTTGTGGTATGGACCATAAAGGTTGTCTAAAATCACTGATAGAAATACATTCAAAGAATCTGTCTATATTAGTCAGATTTCTGTTGCTGCAACAAAATTACTTGAGATAAGTAAAAAGAAGAAAAGGTTGATTTTAATTTATGGTGTTGGGTTTAGAAAGTGGCCAGGAAGGAAGGAGAGAAAAGTAGACATTAGACTCCTAATAGCCAGTTCAAAGACATGCCCTACAGTAACCTAACTTCCTTGTAAAGGTTCTTCTTTTTCCCAGTGGCACTGTGGGCTAGTGACCAAGCTTTTAACACATGGCTTTTGAAATATATTGAAGAGTAAGCCATAACAAAATCCTAAGAGTGGATTAGGATGTCTGAATGGAGAATTGTGGCCTCCATGTTCTTTTTCTTCATGGATTTGGGGGGTGGGGAGCTTTTGACACCAGAACTGGGTGAACTTAAAGTTATTTAACTCATTCTCCTTGCATCCTCTGAATACTCGTGCATATTTTATTATTTTTGCCTGTAATCAAGTGCATTCTCCTATAAACCCCAGCACAATCCTCAGAGATCAGGAAGTTAACACTGATGTTAGCCCCATTCAGCCATTACACTTTGTTTTGAATTTGCTAGTTGCCTGATATTTCTTATTATATAGAATGATTTTGTGATAGAATCACATTACACATTTTGATTTTCTGGTTATTTAATCTATCTGGAAGTTATTCAGTATTTGTTTGGCTTTTGTGACCTTCACATTTTTTTTTTTTAAAGTGATGTTTCTCAGAAAACCTCCAAAGTTATAATTTGTTCTTCTCAAGTGTCCTAACAGGTGGCACACAAGTTTGATTTAGTCCCTTACTGGTGATAGCATCATTTAATTAAGATGATGGATGTCAGATATCTCTACTGTATTCTTTCCTCCTGCTAATTAATAGGCATTTTGTTGAAAGTTAGAGACTGAATGGATGTCTTATTCAATATATACATCCTACTTCAGCTGTCTGACTATATGTCAGGTAGTCTCACTTATCAGAGAGAGAGAGAGAGAGAGAGAGAGAGAGAGAGAGAATTTCAGTGGGTTATCTTCCTTCCTTCCTTCCTTCCTTTTTTTTTTTTTTTCCCCCGAGACAGGATTTCTTTGTGTAGTCTTGGTACCTGTGCTGGACTCCCTCTGTAGACCAGGCTGGCCTTGAACTCTGGCTCTGCCTCCCAAATGCTAGGATTAAAGGCATGCACCACCACTGCCCAGCAGGTTATCTTCATTTCTTTTGGTGCTTGAATTACCCCACATTTAGCCTTTTTAATTTGGGTGTGTATTCTTTTGAAATGTCTTGGTCATTCTTTGAACTCTTTCAGTTTTATTAAAAACAAAAACAACTTTCAATTACCATAAGACATTCCAGATTTATCTTATATTTTCCTGTCCTAGCTCTAGAATAAACATTTTTCATGTGGGACTCTGATTCCTTTTTGTGAAGAACAGTATTTAGAAAGCAAGATCTGGGTATTAGATATATTTATAGTATTAGGGTCATTTTAATTACTTCATTAGTGATGGTTGTCATTATTGTTTCCATCTGTGACAGATAGGGACATACACTCCTTTTATGTTTACTTCTGTATTCTTCTGGGTGTGTATTGGGCTCAATCTGACAGCTCTAATTCTGTGGTAGTATCAGAAGATGCAGCCTAGTTTTCTCTTTTTCCATTTTTGTAATCTCTGTAATTGTAGCCTAAACTTTCATTTTTGCATTGTTTACTTAGCTATTTTCTCAGTGGTAGCTGACACCACTTTATCTGATGTCTTTTCCTTTCCTTCTTACTTTCCTGTCATGTACTTGTTCATTGTTGCCTGGCCCTGCCCAATAGCTTGTGGACTGGGTTGTTAAGAAAGGGCTTCCTTCTCAGGGCAGAATTATATTTCACTTAGGCCAAGGTGCCTTGTGTTCCTCCATCTGTTCCTCTTGTTTATATTGCCTCTATTCCTATAGAACCTTTGTCCTACAAGCCACTTTTCAGTTCTCCCAGGATAAATAAGACATCATCACTAACCAAATGTACCACATACCCTTTTTCTTTTCGGAAGTAATGTTTGTTCACCAGAAAAGGAACAGGCATTCAGCAGAGACACCCATAACCTGGAACCCCATCTCTTCATAGTATCCTCATTCCTTTGGGGCTCTGCTGTTCTTAGTCATTTGTTACCAACTAAGTTGTATCTGATTAGTCTTTTTACTGCCTCAAGTTTTCAGTTCTACTTAAAAATTGTGAACTATGAACATAGTTGAGCATGTGCCCTTGTGGTATGATTGCGCATTCCCTGGGTATATGCCCAAGAGTGGAGTAGCTGGGTCTTGAGGGAGGTTGATTCCCAATTTTCTTTTTTTGTTGTTGTTGTTTTTTTTTTTCGAGACAGGGTTTCTCTGTGTAGCTTTGCGCCTTTCCTGGATCTCGCTCTGTAGACCAGGCTGGCCTCGAACTCAAAAAGATCCGCCTGCCTCTGCCTCCCGAGTGCTGGGACTAAAGGCGTGCACCACCACCGCCTGGCTGATTCCCAATTTTCTAAGAAAGTGCCATATTAATTTCCAAAGTGGCTGTACAAGCTTGCATTCCCACCAGCAGTGGAGGGTTGTTCCCCTTGCTCCATATCCTCTCCTACATATGCTGTCTTCAGTGTTTTTGCTCTTAGCCATTCTGCCGTGTGTAAGATGTTATCTCAGAGTTGTTTTGATTTGCATTTCCCTGACGATTAAGGATGTTGAGCAATTCCTTAAATGTCTTTCAGCCATTTGAGCTTCTGTTGAGAATTCTCTGTTTAGTTCTATAGCCCATTTTTAAGTAGGACTGTTGAGTATTTTGTTGTCTATTTTCACGTAAAGGCCACTAATTATATTTCTGCTGTTGCTAAAATATTTTCATTGCTTCTCTCTGTTTGCCGTGGCATTCTTTAGATTGGGACTTTTCTTGCCTTTTCTCTCTAGCCAGCTTGCTCATTTATGACTGTCCGTGAGGATTATGGACTAGTATCTGAAAGCCCTGATTTAGACCATGACTCTTGCTTTTTGACAAGTACCTTTAACTCTATTCTTTGATTCTTTATCTATAATATAATAACATCATCCCCTTTATAATATGAATTATCTTGCTTCTTAAGATTTTATGCGGGTTAAAATGAGATAAACATGTGAAGTATGTGGCTGTCACATAGATTATTAAAGGATATAAATTTCACTTCCTTGTCTCTGTCTCTGTTCAGTCATTCCCCTTTGGGGTCTATCTCCTGCTGTATTTTTCTGATGCCCCCAGTGATAACTGGTTCCCTTAGATTGTACCCGCCTGTCTTATGGAGGAAGATTTCCTTAGTCTGTGAACAGCTTTCAGCACTGGTTGTGTTTTTATGTATGTCACCTCTGGGCAGTTTTCTGGGTAGGAACTATAGCAGTAGGCTTTGTGGTTTATTCAGTTTCTACTTCCAGACCAAAGCGCATGAGTTAGATATGAGTATAGCCTATGAACAAACACTTCTAGGAAGTCTTATGAAATATGAGGAAGTACTTTCCTCATGAGTATCTGCAGAAAAGCCTGTGTCACAGAGAGTTTTTAAGATTCTCAGGAGTCAGAAGTCCATACCATTCACTCCTGAGTTGGAGTCCGTTGGGAGTCTTGCAGGCCCTTAATCAGGTAATTTTAGTGTACATTGAAGGCTATGGTTTGTCCACCTAAAGTGTGTATAGAAAACTGTGTGTGTGTGTGTGTGTGTGTGTGTGTGTGTGTGTGTTTACATATGTATACAGGTTGCTCATCTGTGTGTGCCTCTGTGCACATTCATGGAGGCCAGAGGAAGATGTTGAATGTCTAGCTCTATCACTCCGCCTTGTTCTTTTGAGTCAAGTCACTCACTGAACCTGGTGGAACTCAACTGCTTTTGAGTTTATGACTGGCCAATAAGCCTGTCATCCTCTGTTCTCCCTGGAGTTAATAGGTACATGCCACTACACCTTGCCCTTATGTGGGGGCTGGGACCTACACTCAGATCCTCATGTTTGCATAGCAAGAACAAATACCCACTGAGCCATCTTTCCAGTCCATATACCATACCTCAAAAATTCCAAAAGTGCAACTAATTCTTGGCGTTTTATTCCACTCTACACTTGTGTGTGAGTCACCATCTAAGGCAACACTTTAATACGTTTCTTCATGGTGTGGTGACTCCTAACCATAAATAAAATTATTTCATTGCTACTTCATAACTTTAATTTAGCTATTGTCATGAATAGTAATGTGAATATCGATATGCGACCCCCAAGGGGGTTTCCACAGGTTGGAAACTGCTAATCTAAAGGGAAGCATTGCTTTGGATGATCTGTTGTTCCTTTCTGGAACCTCAATACACGTCTGCTCTACAGCACTATTGAATGGCAACAAGAGGAACATGGGGTTTTTTGTTTGTGTTTTTATTTTTTATCTTAGGCTGTCTGCTCTGACTGGCTCCCTAAGTTCTCTACAAAGTTGCCAAGTCATTCTTTGATGAGTGACAGCTTTGTAGTGTTTCATCACTGTATCATTTCTTGAGAAACTGATTTCGACACAGTTGTGGTCTGACTTGGTATGAAAACGTTATTTCCTTGGACATGTCTTCATGAAACCCTAATTAACTAGTAGCCTCCCCACTTTTCTTACAGCAGTCCTCTCTGGGACAGCACTGTCAATGATGTATAATTAGACATTTATTTAATGTTCACGCATAATCTCCTTTTTACTAATATGAAATGTTTCTGTGGTTAAAGGCTGTGTATTTTGTTCATCTGACTGCATCTGAGCTATCCAAGTGCAGTAAATACTTTTCTGTTCTGATAAAGGAGCTGTCTTAAAATTGGTAGTATGAAGCCAGGAGGTGGTGCACACGCCTTTAATTCCAGTACTCTGGAGGCAGAGGCAGGCAAATCTCTGAGTTCGAGGCCAGCCTGGTCTACAGAAACCAAAGAAACTGAAAAAAAAGAAAAGAAAAGAAAAAAGGCAATGTGTTGATTCTGTGTGAGTCTGAGAAGGCAATGTATGAGCAGGTTGACAGACCTGGAGGACTTATAAACTGTAGAATCCAGTTTTTTTTTTCATTTTCACATTGAATCTTAAAATTGCTCCCTCATGTTCCAGAGTTCTTAGAAATGGCACACGTTTTAGTGGCAAACAGACTGTATCTTTAGAAATCCCAACAGTATCTTTAAAAGCATGCTACATATAATTATTTGTGAACTTAGACTTTCTTTCTTTGCTTATGTATGTGCGCTTTCCATCTTTGGAAAGTATAAACTGGCTGGATTCTGATATTCTGAATTTTAATGTGGTGCTTTCAGGTTTTACTGGCTTTACAATTTTCCCCAGAGTACACAGTTCACGGTATCGCAGCATAAGCTGCTTCTTTACCTTTAAGAAAAAAGTAGCACTTATGTGAAACTTATCTAAGACTGTCCTATGTCAGGGTTCTTCATTAGGGAGGGGAGTGGTTTCCTGTTTGTGGTGTTGGGAGATGATGTATGAGACTTATTTAAGTCTGTCCTATGTCAGGGGTCTTCATTGAGGAGTGGAGTGTTTTCCTGTTTGTGATGTTGAGAGATTATTAATTAATTAATTATTATTATTATTATTATTATTATTATTATTATTATTTTGGTTTCTATAGTTGAGGCTGCTTCATTGGCATCTTTTGGGTAGAGGCCTGGGATGTTGTCCATCTTCTATGCTTAGTACAGTTCCTGTTTTGTAAATTACCAAGGTCCTAACAGTGCTAAGTTGAACAACTGTGTCCTTTGGAATAACTCTTTTTCTCTGTTAAAATGATGTCATGTATTCTTGTGTTTTATAGAATACAGTTGTCCATTTCTATTCTTTTAGATATACTAAAACTTGTAGTGCTGCACACAATCCTAATTAAAGAAGTATATGCTCTTGAACTTAGTTCATAAGGTATGTTTGCATTTCTTTATGGAGACTTGGGAGATTCTTGTCCATTGGTGTTGAACAGGGAATATATATTTGCCAAATAACATAGCACATAGAAAATCTTTGGTTTTCATTATATTAATATGTATTTTTTTTTTGTTTTGTTTTTTTGAGACAGAGTTTCTCTGTGTAGCTTTACGCCTTTCCTGGAACTCACTCTGTAGTCCAGGCTGGCCTCAAACTCACAGAGATCTGCCTGCCTCTGCCTCCCGAGTGCTGAGATTAAAGGTGTGCGCCACCACTGCCCAGCTAATATGTAAATTTTGCTCCAATAAAAAATAGCTGTTGAAGGGCCTTGACACTGATAGCCATATATGCAAGGGGACCAGGTTTTAGACCTCTAGAATCCATTTGAATGCTAGATTGACATGGTTGCCATCCTGTAACTTCTGCTTCAGAAGGCCTAGACAGAGAATCCCCAAAGCAAGTTGACTAATGAGACCAGGTATACCAATGCTCTTTGGTTTTTCCTGAGAAACCTTACCTCAAAGAATAAGGTGGAAGAGCATTCAAGAAAGATTCTTTTTTTTTTTTTAAGGATTTATTTTTTATGTATACAGTGTTCTGCCTGCACGCATCCCTGTGTGCCAGAAGAGGGCACCAGATCTCATTACAGATGGTAGTGAACCACCATGTGGTTGCTGGGAATTGAACTCAGACCTTTGGAAGAGCAGTGCTCTTAACCTCGGAGCCATCTCTCTAGCCCCCAAGAAAGATTCTTAACATCAACCTCAGTCTACACACACACACACACACACACACACACACACACACACACACACACCCCTTCCCACAGGACGGATGCATTCACATATGGGGACACATATGCATATATACCACACACACACACAAAATGAATAAAGAGGAAACTGTTGGAAATACCTGGCTCTGTTTGGGTTGTATCCAATTTTTATTACTTTAAAATACAGGTGTGTGGTATGTGCATACAAGTACTTGTGCCAACCGTAGAATTGTGTCTTTTGGAGGTAGAGTTAACAGACAGTGTAAACCACCCAATATGGGTGCTAGGACTCAAATTTAGGTTTTCTGGATGAACATATTGTCTCCAGATCTACAGTTTTATTTAACTTCTTCCTGTTTGTTTTTTTAATTGATCTTGTATTTTTTTAAAAATTGAAAAAATAATGCTTAGAAAAAAAAGAATGTTTAGTGCCCAATGTAGTTTTTGTATACAGATGTTCTCTAGTTAATGCATAGTAATTGGAAATCTAATGTTACTGATGTTAGAACATGTATGTATATATGTATGTATGTGTGTTTTGTTATTGTTTTGAGATAGTTTTATGTAGCCCAGACTGAAGTGTGAATCTAAGAATGGCCTTGAATGCCTGATCCCCCTGCCTCCACCTCGCAAATGCTGCAATTGTAAAAATGGCCACTGATTGGAGAAGTGATGTGTGAAGCAAAGAACTTGTTGGAGGTAGTCCCTTGAGTTTGGCAGGCTCCTGAATGTGTACAGGGCAGTAGTGAAGAAGAATAGTGCCTACTGGACATGGTGCATCTTAACAGGTCAGGAAGCCAAGTGTGTAGCTCAGCTCTGCAGAGGAGCAGAGGTGCCTGCATTCTTTGTTAAGCCATAATAGCAATATTCTGTTGTACTTTTTCTGGGCCATTTCTTCTATTAAACATTGTGTCTTGTGTTAATGGTTTGTAAGCTGTTAAAGTTGGAAAAAATAGTGTTATAGACATCAAGATGTCATATTTTGTGTATATATATGAAATATGTATATATAGAATAAATAACACACATGTCAACTAATTACCCTTTTATTTTTTTTTATTTTTTTCTTTTTGGTTTTTCAAGACAGGGTTTCTCTGTGTAGTTTTGCGCCTTTTCTGGAACTCGCTTTGTAGACCAGGCTGGCCTCGAACTCTCAGAGATCCACCTGCCTCTGCCTCCTGAGTGCTAGGATTAAAGGCATGCGCCACCACCACTCAGCCCAATTACCCTTTTACAAACGAAAAATAATTTGGGGATTATTAGCAGAAACCATGAATTCACAATTGTCTGGGGGGGATGTTTGGTAAATGTAATACTTGGTAGGGCTGTTGAGAAAGCCAACTGAGGAGAGCTGGGAAGGCATGTGGTCTTAACCCCTGACTACTGCTTTGTCATACTCTGATATAGGTCCTGGCAGCACGGAAGGAATGAAGAGCAGGAAGAATATGTCAGACAGCACAGGCTGACCTCAGCCCAGATCTAGTAGAATCTTCTTCTATGGGCTATAGAAGATGAGAGATGGAGAATTTCAAACCTAGGAACCAGAAAGAAATATAAACAAATAGTACAGTAAGAACTTTAACTTTGCCCAAAGGCTGGAGAGGTCTGACTTTCATCATTGTTTTTGAGAAATGAAATTTAGTCCCTTACAATGTCCTTTCTTAAAAATACCGTGGTTTATATGAGGACCTTGGATCACAACAGATCTTTTAACTTAACAATATGAACTTGACCTCTGGAGGAGCTGGAAGTTTGGTTTAGCTTGAGGCAGTCAATCAAACACAGGAGACTGAGGCTCCAGTGATAGTCCTGGTTGGAAACATTCTGTGGTAACCCTTGAATTCACTCTCCCTGATCCTGAGCTTTGTGTCTTTTCCTAGGCTAATTTTAATCCATTTGCTGTAATAAATTATAAATATGTATTGTGAGTTCTTCTTGCCAATCATTAATCCTAAATGCAATGTGGTTAGAAGGTGAAGGTAGTCTCGTAGGCTATTCCCAAATTTACAAATGTAACGACTTGATAGATAAAACAGACCATGTAAAAGTTGGTAAATGTGATTTAGAGAGGCTGTTAATGACAGGCCTTTGAGAAATGGGCTTGGAGAAGGCATAAATAAAATACAAATGAAGTCAGGACAGTAAGAGAGCAACCAAGCTTTGTGCTCACCTTAGCATGTACCAGACTCAAAACTGCAGATGGCATCAGTATTATTCTGAGTGAAAGTTTGAGTACATTCAACTGTATAATCTGGGTGTACTGGATGGTATTGTGTGTCAACTTGACACCAGCTAGAGTGATGAGAGGATGGAGCCTTGGTTGAGGAAATGCTTCCAGGAGATCCAGCTGAATGACATTTTCTCATTTAAGTGATCAGGGGGGAAGGGCCCAGCCCATGGTAGGTGGTGCCCGTCCCTGAGCACCATGGTGGTCCTGGGTTCTATAAGAAGGTGGGCTGAGCAAGCCATGGGAAGCAAGCCAGTAAGCAGCACCCCTCCATGGTGTCTACATCAGCTTCTGAGTTCCTTCAGTGATGAACAGCATTGTGGAAGTGTAAGCCAAATAATCCCTTTCCTCCCTATAACATGAATTGCTAAATGGTCTTATTAATAAAAAAACTGGAGCCAGATAGTAGAGTTAAAAACTGAGAGATCAGAAAAACAGAAAGAAGCCAGCCATGGTCTTACCACTTGGAAATACTCAACCCAAGAGAGCTACTTCTTGTATACCCACACCTATATGCCTTTCTGTTCTGCATCTCACTTCCTCTCTCTGCCCAACTACATCACTTCCTGTCTGTCTGTACAGAACTCCAGACCTCTATGGTTAGTGCTGAGATTAAAGGTGTGTGTCACCATCCCTGACTTCTATGTTTAATATAGTGGCTTGCTTTTTCCTCTGATTCTCAGATAAGCTTTATTAGGGTGCACAATATATTGGGGGACACAGTATATCACCACACCTCCCCAAATTGCTTTTTGGTCAGGGTGCTTCATTGCAGCAATAGAAGCCTTAAGACACTGGGTTTTCCATTTGGGGTGTATAGTCGTGTGTGTGTGTGTGTGTGTGTGTGTGTGTGTGTGTGTGTGTGTGTGACACACACACACACACACAATCTCCCCACATATATTTTCATTGTATGGATATTCCCTTTCCCCCCATTCTCTTTGGGCAAATATAAAGTTTAATTATTGTTATTATTAATTTTAAGTTAGTATACAAAGTCATGGGTCTCATAATGGCCTTTTCATAGATATATGCCATTTTATTTTGATTGTTCTTTCCCTTCAGTCATTCTAAATGTCAGTAGCTCTTATCTCCATCTCTCATCTTCTATAGCCCATAGAAGAAGATTCTACTAGATCTGGGCTGAGGTCAGCCTGTGCTGTCTGACATACTCTTCCTGCTCTTCATTCCTTCCGTGCTGCCAGGACCTGTATCAGAGTATGACAAAGCAGTAGTCAGGGATTCAGACCACATGCCTTCCCAGCTCTCCTCAGTTGGCTGCGTGCCTGAACTTGCCCTCAATCATCATCTCACTGGCCTTTCTGACTGTTGCTTAGCATTTTGTTTTATAGACCACAGTCACTGGGTCACTCCTGCTTTATTCCTTCCTCCATTTCTACCATAAGCTCACTGGAATGTAACTGGCTGTTTCATTTTTGTTCCGGAGATACCCCTGCAAATCAGTTCTTCTGTTCCTTGGAGTGCACTGAGGATTTTATTACTTTGAAAATCATCTCAGGGTACATATCATTTCTTCCAAGAAAATGGGTTCTGGAGATAGACTACCTGTATTAGTTTAAGGGCCTGGAGAAGACTCTGGCCTAATCTTGGTCATACAGATAGCGTAGAGATCATTTACACTACTAACTACCTCTGGTCCTGGTTGTGGGAGGCTGAAGGGAGCCCCTGGCTGTAAGGGTCATTTAGATTACTAGCCACCTCTGGTCCTGGTTGTAGAAGCTTAGTATGACCTTGCCCAACAGATATTCAGATTACCAGGCTGTTAATCACCTCCAGTTCTCAGCTTTCTAGATGTAAGAACACGTTTTACAACTACTCTTTTTTTTTTTTTTTTTCTCGAGACAGGGTTTCTCTGTGTAGCTTTGCTCCTTTCCTGGAACTCACTTGGTAGCCCAGGCTGGCCTCGAACTCACAGAGATCCGCCTGCCTCTGCCTCCCGAGTGCTGGGATTAAAGGCGTGCGCCACCACCGCCCAGCTACAACTACTCCTTTGAGAGGACAATCCTGTGTACTTAAAATTCGTGGTTTACCTGGAGATTTGTGGGCACAAGGACCATCATGCTATACTCCCAACAGTTAATGGCTAAACTGGAAAGTATTAATTAATTTTAGATGATAAAATTAAGAATGAGGCTTTTGCAGTATAGTTTTATGTTAGCTTGACACAAGTTAGAGTCATTTGGGAAGAGGGAGCCTCATTTGAGAAAACACTTCCATAATATTGCCTGTAGGCTAATTTGTGGGGTGTTTTCTCAATTAATGATTGGTGTGGGAGATCTCAGTCCACTAAGGGTGGTGCAACCCCTTGACAGCTGGTCTGAATTGTATGAGAAAGCAGGCTGAGCAAGCTATGGTAAACAAACCAGTAAGTAGCCATCCTCCATGGCTTTTGCTTCAGCTTCTGTCTCAAGGTTTCTGCTTGAGTTTCCTGCCTTGGCTTCCTTGATAATGGCTTATAACCTGAGTTTCAAATAAAGCTTTGCTCCTCAAGTTGCTTTTGGTCGTGATGTTTATTACAGCAATAGGAAGGCAAACTAGGACAAAAACTCGTGCTAGGAGCAGGGTATTGCTTTGACAAACCCAATCATGTTGTTGGGAAGACTTTGGAACTTTGGGCTGGAAAAGCTGTTGAGTGCTTATAGCTTAATGGGCTATTCTGTGGGAGCTTGGAAGAATGCTGAGAGCAAGCCAGTGAGCTTAGAGGTTTTTGCCTTGAGTTTATGCTTGGCTTCTCTGGGTAGACTATGACCCAAGATACATAAACCAAATAAACTCTTTCCTTTCCAAGTTGCTTTTGGCCACGGTCTTTTTCACAGCACTAAAAGGAAACTAGGACAAGTTTCAAAAGTCAGTTTTATTTTCCATGTATATGGAAATAAAATTTTTAATTTTAAAATAAATGAAAATATGCTTTAGTTAGAGTATTGTAACATTGTTATAGTTTGCTTTCTGTTGCTTTGATAAACACCATGAGCAAAAGCAACAGTTCATCACTGAGGGAATCCAGGACAGGAACTCAGAGGCAGGAACCATGAAGGAATGCTACTTACTAGCTTGCTCTCTCTGGCTTCTGCTCATTCAGCTTTTTTATATAACCCACATATTGAGTACTGGTGCTATCCTCAGTGGGTTGGACTCTCCCATACCAATCAACAATGAAGAAAATGTTCCATAATCATGCCAGTAGGCCAGTCTGGTCAAGGCAACTCTTCAGTTGATGTTCTTTCTTCCCAGGTGACTAGGTTATGCCACATTGACAATAAAAACTAACCCGCACATGCCAGTGTCAGTCAGTTGCTATGTGCTATGATAATCTCTTCTACCTTGTAAACAAAAGTAGCTTGGAAGTAATTATAGATCTAGACTGAGTGAAAGGATTTAATTTTTAATTCGGTTTTGAAATCTAGAATGTGTGTAATATCATTCTTAGTTTGAAACAGCCAGGAAGATGATTCGCTATTTTATTCTAAAAGTTTTTGTTATTAAAAGAATATTTTTACTTGTTAAAAAAGAAAATCCCCAGTATTTCTCATGTGGATTCTGGTTTCTGAACTGGATTTTCATCTAACTAAGACTTTTTTTATTCTAAAATTGCTTATGTTTCCCTAGTTCATAATTTGATATTCTTTTATTTATCTAGAACATAATTAAGAACTAAGAAGTGAGCCTGAAGTCTTTGAGCTCACCAGTGTCCCAAGTTGATATTTAAAAGTGGACATTCTTAATTAATCAGTTGGTGATTAATTGCTTAATTATGTGAGGTTATTTAATTATGTAAAATTAATGTTGTCATATAATGCTGCTATTCCACTGTTTCCCACCATGCAAGCAAGAGAAGGTAAAGAATAGAAAAGATGGAGCTGAAGTGATAGCTCAGTGCTTAAGAGCACTGGTTGATATTGTAGAGTATTGGGTTCAGTTCCCAGCACCCACCTGGCTGTAGATGTAATTCTAAACGGTCTTATTAAATAAGAAACGCAGAGCCAAGTGAGTTAAAACCCAGAGATCAGAGCAGCAACCAAGAGCTAAGACCACCTATCTTACCACTCGCTGCTGTCCTTCCCGAGAGAGACCTTCTTCCTGTGTCCTGTCTTTTTATTGCCTTTCTGTTCTGCCTTCTCATTGGTTCTAAACCCAACCACATGATTTCCTCGTCACTGCCTGTCTATACAGACTTCCAGGTATATATGATTCGTACTGAATTAAAGGTTCGGGTCCTGATTGGCTGTGTCCTTGAACACAGAGACTGTGCCTGCCATGTGATCAGATTAAGGGCATGTGCCACCATGGCTAGACTTATGCTAAATGACTTGCACTTAGCTCTGATCCCCAGGCAACTTTATTTATTAACATACAAATAAAATAATATTTCAGCACAAATAAAATATCACCATACCTGGCTGCTGACAACCATACATAACTCCATTTCCAGGGAATCTGATGCCTTCTTCTAGCCTCCATGAGCACCAGGCATGTGCATGGCACATATATATGCAGATAAGATACTCATACAAATAATATAGGAATAATAAATCTAAAAAAACCTGTAAAGATGTTAAAGTATGAAAATCACCAAGGACTAATAAATATTGAACTAGGTGCAGTGATTAAAAATACTTGGTATAAAAATGGTATGATCATATATTAGATTGTTGGAAGACTTTTCTGTAATGTAAAAAGAACAATAAAGTAATATAAAACATAAAAACAACACACACACTCCTACCATGTATTTGGTTTCTGCAGATAATGTTTTTCTGTTCAAGGATAAGTGATATAACAGTGTTTTTCATAGAACAGTGCTTTAGATTATTCTATCAAAGAAATCCTGGAGAGAGAAATGGTTGTATTTGATATTTAAGAAATAATTGATAAAAAAAGAAAAGAAATAAAAGGGAAATTTGGTATTAACTTTTAATTTGTTTAATCTGAGACTTAGAGGGAATTTACATACTTAAACATTCAGCAAAATAAGACATTTAATTGTATGTAGACATATACAAGAAGCTTGTAATGTAAATGCCTATGTTGAAGAAAAAAAGAGCAGAAACCTGAGATCTGTTGAACTTACATAGATTATTTGAACTAGAGATTTTAGAACTGGGCAACATTCCAGACCAAACATGGTACAGAATGTCACATATGCAGGTTATATTTACATCAGGAAGAAAAGGAAGTGTGTGTCAAACAGAAATAACCTGCTTGCCTGCAGTTGGCATTTGCCTTACATGGTCATGTTTGGGTGGCTTTCAGCCTCTGCCTGAGAACCAGTTTCTCTGTTGAATGGATACACACTTAGGCTGGTCTCCAGTTTGGCTGTCATGCTAGGTGATGTTTTTGTCTGTGGTGTCTACTTGAAAAGTGTAGAGACTGATTTAAAATAAATTAATTTTGTTTCATTGAGAATCAAGTAAATATATGGACAAGGATTTAAAAAACCTACAATTAGCCACTTATTATCTGATGTTAACTAATATGCATTTTTAGAATTCTTAACACCCCCACCTGGGTTCATTAAAAAATGTCTAAAGCAGTCAGTCTCAATGGAAATGAGAAACAATCATGATGAGTCTAGACTTCAGTGCAAACTAAGATTTAAATATTGGCCTTCCTCAGAATGTGACTTGTGTTTTCTTTGTGGACACTCATTTATGAGAGTGTTTCTAGAAAAAACAAATTTCAATCCTGACTTTGTGGTACAATCCCAGCATTTTTAGAGGTAAAGGCAGGGGGATATATTTTTAAGGTGGGGGTGAGGTGAGAGAGAGGAAAGAGGTAGAGGAGAGAGAGAAAGAAGGGAGAAAAGGAAAATAAATGTCTATGTGAGTATGTTTTAGAAAATTTTTACTGCATTCCCCAAACTATTACAGTGACATATACAACAAATCGTTTATTTAGCGTTGTCTCATTTTTAGCCTAATTTATAAGGACAGAGCCAGCGGAGTATATTAACTTCTTAAATGTTTGTGGATATCATGATAGGTTTTCTCAGGTTTTGTAATGTCACAGCTCACTATATTTTCTGTTTTCCTTTAATGCCATACTTTTAAATTTTGCAGACTGATAAAATAATAGTCCTGCAGGGTTTTTATTAGCAGTATTATTAGATGATATTACTTGAGGTACATTTAAATTGTTGGCTTTCTCCTTGTCCAGTCTTAAGAATGGTGTGGAGGAATCTAAGAATAAACTTTGCTAATTTCCCCCCTCAAAAAGCAAAGTCCAAACTCTTATATAACTGTAAAGGATCTCCTCAGCCAGAACTCAGTACATTATCTTTTTCTTAATGTCAAACAGAACTACTTATTTCACTCAAACATGTCTTCATGATTTCTTCGTGCCACTCGTTCTTTTGTTAGTCTTTCTCTCTCTCTCTCTCTCTCTCTCTCTCTCTCTCTCTCTCTCTCTCTCGTGTGTGTGTGTGTGTGTGTGTGTGTGTGTGTGTGTGTGTTACAATATTATAACCTACAGTTTTAATTTTAGCTTGTTTGAATGTTTGCTTCCCCGTCCCCTCCTATTTTTCTGTTTATTCCATGGTATTGTTTTTGTTGCAGGACTGGGTATAGATTGTGTTTACATCAGGAGCAGGGAAACATGTCAATTTTGCCTCACATATTAATAGACGTTAGTACATACATATTGATACTGTCCCTGTCATTTTTACAGGCTTTTATACAATTTGCTTTGTTTTACTTCATTAGTATATCTTGAATATTTTTTTCACATCTACATTAAAATAATGTTCATTTGTTTTCCTTTTTTGTGGTTCGTATATGATATGATATTGAGTGAACATACTTTAATTTATTTGCTCTCTTACTAATGATAATCAAGATTTTATGTATATTGATATTTTTTGCCTGTGTGAGGGTGTCAGATATTGGAATTACAGACAGTTGTGAGCTGCCATGTGGGTGCTGGGGATTGAACCTGGGTCCTCTGGAAGAGCACTTAGTGCTCTTAACCACTGAGCCATTTTTCCAGCCCGCCCTCCCCCCTCCCCCTCCCCCCTCCCCTCTCCCCCCTCCCCCTCTCCCCCTCTTCCCCTCTCCCTCTCCCTCCCTCCCCCCCCTCTCTCTCTCTCCCTCTCTCTCTCTCTCTCTCTCCCTCTCCCTCTCTCCCTCTCTCCCTCTCTCTCCCCCCTCTTTCTTCTTCTTTTTGATACCAGGTTTCATTCTGAAGACTAGGCTGGCTTGTAATTCAGTATGTAGCAGAAACTGGCCTTGCACTCTTGGAGTACCTCCTGCCTCAGCCTCCTGACTGTTGGGATTATAAGCATGACTGTCCACACCTGGTGTGTGTGTGTGTGCATGTGTGTGTGTGTGTGTGTGTGTGTGTGTGTGTGTGTGTTTTGTTGTTGTTTCTTTGAGATGGTCTCTTTATGTATCCATGGCTGCCCTGAAACTGGCTTTGTGGACTAGGCTAGCCTTGACCTTTCAGTGAGTGAGCCTTCTGTTTATGCTTTCCATGTGCTACAATTGAAATCATGAGCAGCAATGCCTGACTTCTTCCACATTTTTTCTTTAAATTATGTATTACTTTGGAAGTTTTTATTTAGCATTTTGGGGGCTCCCCCCCCCCCCAGATAGTGTTTGTGAAGCAGTCCTGGCTGTCCTGGAACTCACTTTGTAGACCAGGCTGATCTCAAACTCACAGAGATCTGCCTGCCTCTGCCTCCTGAGTGCTGGGATCAGAGGCATGCAGTCCTCTTAACTGCTGAGCCTTCTGTCCAGATCCTGTCCCTCCCCTTTAAGACATGTATGTTGGTGATGATTCTATAATATTTCTTTAGTCTTTTGAAAGCTTTCAGCATAAAGAAATCTCACAATCAGAAAATAGAGAAATTATTATCAGTTTAAAAGGAAATAATGCTGATTATATTTTAGATAGGAGATAAAGAGAATTTGCTAAAAATCCAGACTCATGGATTTCTGAACTTTTGATTGGCTTATATGAATAGATGTGGGTTTCTTGTTTTTTTTGTTTGTTTGTTTTTTGTTTGTTTGTTTGTTTGTTTTTGCTAGGCAGGGGGAAGGGAATTGTCTTTGGAGTCTTGTCTGCAGTATAGCTAGAACTTTTGTAGTCTCTTAGGTGCCATAGAGGGAGAGGAGAAGAAGCCACAGTAATGAAATTAATGATTACTTAGCAGTTCATTCTTGTTCCCTTTTATTCATAATTTAACCTTGTGGTGATATCGTGGTCCCCAAAATATTGTGCACCCTAATAAACTTATCTGGGGTCAGAGAACAGAAGAGCCACTAGACAGACATAGAGTCTAGAAAATGGTGGCACGCACACCTTTAATCCTAGCCTTCTGGAGGCAGAGATCCATTCGTATCTCTGTGAGTTTGGATCTCTGTGAGTTCAAGGCCACACTGGAAACAGCCAGGCATGGTTACTCATGCCTTTAATCTCAGGAAGTGATGACAGAAAGCAGAAAGGTATATAAGGCACGAGGACCAGGAACTTAGAGCTAGTTAAGCTTTTAGGCTTCTAGCATCAGTTCAGCTGAGATTCATTCTGGATGAGGACTCAGAAGCTTCCAGTATGGGAAAACAGGATCAGCTGAGGAATTGGAGAGGCGAGGTTAGCTATGGCTTGTTCTACTTCTCTGATCTTCCAGCACTCACCCCAATACCTGGCTCCAGGTTTGTTTTTATTAATAAGACCTTTTAAGATTCGTGCTACATAACCTAAATGTTGTTTTTTATTTAAGAAGAAAAGAAAAACTTCTACATCTGATCCTAGTCAAAAGGCTAAGAAATAATAAGACAAAAAAAATCTAAATGTGTGATTTTTATCTTAGTTACTATGATAATGAAATATAGATTGTCATTCAAACCCTTAAGTCCTTGACCCTTTCTAGAACTTTGCTCATGCCAGGAGCTGGGCTGTGTATAGAACCGTTATCTTGCGTTCCCTTTTTTTCCCATTTGGATGAAGCAGCAAAAGTAACTTCAGAGAGAGATACAGCCTTTAACTGTTCTTAGTATTCCTTGCATGCTGACCGTGTGACAGACCTGGCCTGGCTAACATGCAAGAGGCGGGAGTTAGATGTGGAGTCACTGGAGTGTCCTTCTTCTCTTAATTCCCTGGTGCCAGTTGTGTCATTGTGGACCTACTGTGAGGTGTTCTTATCTTTCAGCAGCGTAGTAGGTTCAGGAGATACCCTGACAGTCAGGATTTCCCTTTGTGGGAATTAAGTGAAAAGACAGTCAGCAAAAATAGCCCGATTTCTGAAGAAATCAAGGAGACTATACAGACTATTGATCTGAAATATGTATTATGTTATCTGTTTCGAAAAATGAGAATTGTTTTATATTGTTAAGTTTTTCTCTTTATTTAAAAAAAATTACTTCTGTGCTGTTCTTGTATTGTTGATCTATTTTTAAGAGATATTTTAACTGTCAGTGTGCTTCCAAGAGTCTAGACTCAGGGCCCATAGAGAACAAGAGCTGTGGTACATGTGTGAGATTACAGTGGAGATGGTCTCCCTCCAGTTTTGTTCACACTTACACATTCTGGCTATGTGAGTGAACTTGAATCTAGAACATATACTAGTGGTAGAGTTGCTTTGTCAGTACAATTATTTTTAAATCTAGAGATGTAAGCATTAGCAATAATATGCACTTAAGTAGCATAGAACTTTAAATTTAACCACTCATTGTTCCTCTGTACTAAGGCCCGGATAATGAGTTTATATCCAGGTTTTTCCATGGCTATCCTCTTATCCTCCTAGACCAATTTTTATATCTCATAAAAATGATACCATAATACTGCTCTTTAGCCTAGTTTACTTAAGATGTAAGGTAAAGCTGGACATGGTTGTACCTGCTTAATCCCAGCACTTGGAAGACAGAGGCAGTAGATCTCTGAGTTTGAAGCCAGCCTGGTCTACAGAGTTCTGAGCCAATAGTGCTACATACCCTGTCTCAAGAAAATAAGGAAAGAAGGAAGGAAGGAAGGAAGGAAGGAAGGAAGGAAGGCAGGCAGGCAGGCAGAAGGCAAAGTGCCCTTGTTGTTGTTTGCAACAGATGCCAATGAGGCATCCTCCCCTCCCTTGACAGTACCTTACACAAGGTACCTACTGTTTCTCTTCATTTTTAATGTGTTGTGGCAGAGTTGGAGGTTGGGGGAAGGGTATTGACAGAAACAGAGCTAGTTGGGAAGTAAATTAAGATGTATATTACACAATTCCTTATACATAAACCAAGTATGCAGAAGTATGTAGAGTTGAAAGTCTATCTCAGCTGCTTTCCATATGCATAGGAAAATTTGAACTTATTAAGAGCAGTACTGCAGTGTCAAGCTGATGTACCTGTGTGTGCACTTCTTGACTTAAACTGTCTAATTGTCAAGAGTTCTACACAGTTTGTTGCCTTTTCATATTTTATTAAAATAAGCAAACAAAAAAATCTAATGAGGATTCATAGGATATTTTTCTACTTGTAAAAGGGTAATCTTAGCTGGGCAGTAGTGGCCCTCATCTGTAATCCCAGCACTCAGGAGGCAGAGGCAGGCAGATCTCTTTGAGTTTGAGGTCAGCCTAGTCTATAGAGTGAGTTCAGGACACACAGGGCTACCCAGAGAAACCCTGTCAATGCCACCCCCCCAAAAAAAGAGTAATCTTGAAACATACATTTTAAGCATTTTAATCTAATTGTTAATGAGATGCATTGCTGTTTTCGTGAGATGTTCAATTTTCTTTTTTCTCTTTCAGGTGGCTATCATCCAGTAAAAATTGGAGACCTCTTCAATGGTCGATACCATGTCATTAGGAAGCTAGGATGGGGGCACTTTTCTACTGTCTGGCTGTGCTGGGATATGCAGTAAGTGTTCCTTGTCATTATGTGCTCTTGAGTTATGTCTAAAGACGATGTATCAAACTCATACTACCCTGTTGTAGCAGGTTGGGTGCTGTAGCAGAGGGCCCTGCAGCCAACTAGACTAGTACCCTTCCCCCAGTTTTACATTCCTTTGCTTATATTTTTTAAAATGCTAATTTAGCTTTGTTTGTGATCTTGTTTTTTTTTTTTTGTGAGATGGCTTTTCATCAGAGCTGTGTACTTTTTTGTTCATATCAGAAAAAAGAAATATAAATTGAAAATGTGTAGACCTTTCAATTCAGTATTTTGTGATATTATTTAAAAGCCACATTCCATAACAGGAAACGTCATTGTTGCTCAGCACATATATTCATGTGTAATTGTGTTTGTGTACTTGCACATACAGGAATTGAAACAAACGTTATGAGTGTCTGTGTTAGCTGACCATTTTCTTGTCTACTCTATGTTAATTATAATTAAAACAACAAAACATAAGAGTTATTGTTTTAACCTATGCACCCTCTGTTTGTCTCATCCAAATTCAAAAAATGCTATTTTTAAGTAAAAAATTAACTGTATATATGTGTGCATGATGTATGTATGGGTGTGTAACAGTACATTTGCCACAGCATGAAGACAACTTTGTAGAGTCATTCTTTCCTTCCACCTTTACATAGGTCCTGGGGATCAAATTCAGTTTGCCATACTTGCCTGCAAATGCCTTTACCTGCTGAGCCATCTGGATGGTCCCCAAAATACTGCCTGACTATCTGTGTGTGTGTATATGTATGTATGTATGTTTTTCGAGACAGGGTTTCTCAGTGTTATCTTTGGCTATCCTGGAACTCTCTGTAGACCAAGCTGGCCTTAAACTCAGAGATCCACTTGCTTCTGCCTCTGAGTACTGGGATTAAAGGTGTGTGTCATCATGCTTGGCATCCAAAATACTATTTTAAAAAAACAGTTATTGAAAGTTTAAATTTATTGTCTACTAATAGGCTACATCTCACTATAACAATCACTTCTTTTGCTGATAATGTAAATAACTATGCTTTTTTTTTCTTCTTCTTCTTCTAAAGAGGGAAAAGATTTGTTGCAATGAAAGTTGTAAAAAGTGCCCAGCATTATACAGAGACAGCCTTGGATGAAATTAAATTGCTCAAATGTGTAAGTAATCAATAAATATGAATGATATAAAAAAAAAGTAAGTGACTAACCAGTGTTTTACTCTGTGATCTCTGTATTATAACACATTTTTTGCTTTCACTTTTTAAAAAATGTATTGTTTCAGGTGCCTGTAGACTTTTTAATTGTTGCTGTGCCCCCTTTGTATAAGGTCTGTAGGATCATTTAAAGTTACTAAGTATGTACCTCTCCTACTCTGGTTGGCTGGAGATTTTTCTGGGTGATACTAAATTAAAGTAGAATTTTTTATAAGTTCAAATCTAAGTCTTTTATTTGAAAAAAAAACCTTTTGAAAAAAACCCTCCATTTATTATTATCTAAAATTTATTTAACAGTGTGTGCATATGCTCGCTCATACAATCAGAGATGTTGGCTCCTAATGGAGCTATAGTTAGACACTGCCCAGGTAGGAGTCATGGGTGCTGGGAAATGAACTCAGGTCTTCTGGAAGAGCAATATACATTCTTAGCTGTGGAGCCAATCTCTCCAGCCCCAACCTCCATTTTAAACTTCTGTAGTAGTTGGACATGGTGGTGCACACTTGTCATTCCAGCACTCGGGAAGCTGAGACAGAGGATTGAGGAGATACAGGCTAGCTTGGGTTGATAACCAGCATTTCATTTGGGAAAACCAAAAATGAAAATAAAAAATACCAACTCCTTTTGTTCTTTTATTTGTTTTACTTTATATAGGTTCGAGAAAGTGACCCAAGTGACCCAAACAAAGACATGGTAGTCCAGCTAATTGATGACTTCAAGATTTCAGGCATGAATGGGATACGTATCCTTTACTTTGTGATCTCTGAATTATAACACATTTTTTTTTGTTTTCTCTTTTTAAAAATAGGGTTACTTCAGGTGCCTGTAAACTTTTAATTGCTGCTGTGCCCCCTTTGTATAAGGTGTTCAGGGTCATTGTAAAGTTTTTAAATATGCACCTCTCTTGGTCTCTGGTTGGCTAAAAATTTGATTTATTTTACTAATTTTTTTAGATTCTTTTGGATGTATTAGCATCTTAGAAATGTAAAAAAATACTGGCTTGATTTGGAATGAAGTATTGGTTTTTTAAAGTTAGTGTTTACTAATTTTATAAAATGAGAGATTTTATCATGTTTTTGTAGATGTATGTAATGTAGTTAGTTTTCATTCTCTCATGACTATCCTCTTATCTTGTTCCCCCAACCTTTATTTTGATTATCTATATAAAATATTATTGGCTTTTTAAATGTAATTGTAGTTGTTTCTTTGTAATGGTGGATGGAAAAATATTCTAGCACTTTTTTTGTTACAGCCCCTTGCATGACTCGTGATTATTAGTGCATGTTATGGCTAAGGTCTTCTGGCTTCTTTCAGATCTTTTGTTATTTTCTTTATATCTTACTTGGAGCAGATCCAACATTTATCGTCATATTTGACCTTCTGAAACTCCAGAAACCTTATGTCAAGGCCTTAAGTCTCAGTTAAAGCCTAAAAACGACATCCAGTGCCTGCACCTCCTCTATCATGATCTTTCAGAGGAAGAAAACTCCTATTGGAACAGGTTTTTCTTTGTATTTTTCCTAAAAATTCAAAACCCAACATGGTAGTTCATGGCTGTAATTGCTGCACTCTGAGGCTGAGGCAGAAGGTTCAAGAGTGCACAGTCAACTTTACTAATAGCAAGCTTTAGACCAGCCTGGGTTACAGGAGACATTGTCTCAACAAACAAACCCAAACCTTTAAAACAAATAATTTTATTCTGGGATACTGGGAAGTACAAAACTCTGCTGGTGTTATCTCAGCATTTGCCTCCAGATGATTCCTGGTAGCTGATAAGTTAATTCTCCCAAACAGTAGGCAAGCAGGTAGGCCGATAATCAGTACCACACTCTGAGTACCCGCTTGTCCATGTGAGCCTTTCTGTTTAGGGCAGGGCAGCTATTCATTGATTGTTAAACTTGTAGAGCTTTTCCTGAGAGGGAGAGAGAAGATTCTTTAGAGAAAATAACACACACACACGGCTCCTTTTACTATTAACTAAAGTGCTAAGAAGCTATCATGGTCTACATGTGTCAATACTTTGAGCAGATTTGGGTCTGTCCCTGTATTTGCCATTAACTTTAGATTTTAGTTCCTATTTTTTATAAGATTGGGAAGTAAAACTACATCTTTTCGACCTGTAATATACAAGTTCTTCAACAGAACAGAAACATTTATAACTTTTTCACTAAAATATTTATATTATTAGCTATAATGATGATATGGTAAATCCAGATAGTATAAAAATTAGTAAGTCAATAATTTTGTGATAGTAACTGTAACAGAAGCAATGAAGCAGATATTCTCAGAGGGTTTCAGAACTACTTAAAAATCTCTTGTGAATATCATTAATGTATATGATCTATTTGCTGACTTATAGTTTAGAGCAGCGATTTTCTACTTTCCTAATGCTGAAACTCTTTAATTCAATTCTTCATATTGTGGTGACCCCCCCCCCCATAAAATTATTTCATTGATACTTTGTAACTGTAAATTTGCTGCTGTTTTGAATCATAATGTAAATATCTGATGTGCAACCTCAAAGGGATTGAGAATCACAGGTTTGAGAGAGAACCACTGGTTTAGAGGGTCAGTGATTGGGCTAGAGCTTCTGGGTTTGTTTTTGTTATTTGTTTTGTTTTCTTTTTCAAGACAGAGTTTCTCTGTGTAGCCCTGGCTGTCCTAGAACTCACTCTGTAGACCAGGCTGGCCTCAAACTCACAGTGCCTGCCTTTGCCTTTGCCTCCTGAGTCCTGGGATGAAAGATGTGCACTACCACTGCCCCACATAGAGCTTCTGTTTTTGAAAAATCAACTGACTGGGCCTGGAAAGATGGCTTGGCAGTTAAGAGAACTGACTCTTTTAAAGGGCCCATGTTTGACCCCCAGCATCCACATGGCAGAGCATAACTGTCTGTGACTCTGAGTCCCTGAAGCTCTGTTGCCCTCTTCTGGCTTCTATGGACACTAAGACTTCTGGCTTCTAAGGACACATGTGGTGCAGAGACATACATGCAGGCAGAACACTCATATATATAAAATAATCTTAATGAATAAAAAGCTAAAAATATCATTTTTTAAAAAAATGCACTGACCACGTACTCTAATTGAATCAGTGAACTCCATGGTCAATAAGTATCTTTGAAAAGTAAGGTAGAGCCAGGCAGTGGTGGCACATACCTTTAATTTCAGCACTTGGAAGGCAGAGGCAGGTGAATCTCTGTGATCTCAGGGGAAAAAAATAAATAAATAAGGTGGGGACTGGCATAATGGCACATGACTTCAGTCCTTGCACTTGGAGGTAGAGGCATGTGGATCTCTTGAGTTTGAGGCCAGCTTGGTCAGTTTATATAGTGAGTTCCAGACCAGTCAGAGCTATATAGTGAGACCTTGCCTCAAAAATAAATAAGTTAATTAATTAATTAATCCACTGCCTTCACAGAACTAGACTAAGTACAGTGTGGCTGGGCTTTTTAAAAGATGGTTGCATTTCATTACTGGAAAAGAAAACAAAAATGAGCAGCACACATTTCTAATAAATGTGGGCTTTTGTTTAAAAAATTCACTGCATTTTAGCATAGAATAATGTTCCATTATGTATATGCACCACATTTTCTTTATCGATTCATACAGTAAACATATAGGTCATTTCTGTATCTTCACTGCCCATGGGAGTGCTATAGTGTATTGATGCGTGTTTACGATCTTGATTTCAGTTTGAGTGCTTGTATGGCTTTGAATGACAGCTGTTGTTCTTGTTTTACCCTTTTTGGGGACCCACCACCCAGCCTCCAAATAAATCACACACGGAGGCTTAGTCTTACTTATGAATGCCTGGCCTTAGCTTGGCTTAGTTTCTAGCCAGCTTTATTTAACTTAAATTATCCTGTCTTTCTTTTGCCTCTGGGATTTTCCTGTTCTCTTACTTCTGTAAATCTTACTCTTACTCCATGGCTTGCTTTGTAGCTGGGTGGCTGACCCCTGATGTGCTCCTCCTTCTCTGTCTGCTCGATCCCTAAGCCTAGATTTCTCCCTCTGTAGATTCTCTCTGCCTGCCAGCCCTGCCTCTCCTTTTTCCTGCCTTATATTGGCCAGCTCTTCATTAGACCATCAGGCATAGTTTTACACAGGTACAGTAACACAGCTTCACAGAGTTAAACAAATGCAACATAGACAAAAGTAACACACCTTAAAATAATATTCCATAACAGATAGTAAGGTTCTCATAATTATCCTGACCCCAAATTCACCAACTGTACACTGAAATTGCCCAGGCTGGTCTTGAACTCACTGTGTAGCTAAGGATAATCTTAAACTTCTGACACTCTTGCCTTCACCTCCCAGTACTGGGATGATGTGTGTGTGTCATCTAGCATAGCTGAAAGCTATTGATGGGGAAAAAGGGTTAATAATAAATCTTCAGTATATTTGACAAATTTCTATTTTATAATTTGTTATATGTCATCTGTCAAGTAGAAATTTATGCGAGCAAGTAAGGTTCTTCAAGTTCTTACTTTATTCCACCTTTGCTCCTGTGAGGGTTCATTCCTGTCCATTTTCCTTGGGCAGAGCTGAAAGGAGAGAGAATGTCACAATGTAGGTCTGAATCATGCATGCTCCTTGTCTCTGTTGATATATTTCCTGAGGTTGTCTGCTATACACATTGAATAATGTATAGTATATGATAATCTTTAGTGGAAAAAATCAGATTTTGTGTGTGTAGGTGAAAAACAGCAACTGATCACCTTGATAGTATTAATATGGTATTTTATTAGGGAAGCAATGTTTTGTAACAGATACAGTGAAAATGCTTTTAGTGACTGCCTGCCTTTAGGAAGTGCATCCTCTCTTGCTCCTTAACCTCATCCCAGATGTTTGCATGGTCTTTGAAGTACTTGGACACCATCTTCTCAAATGGATCATCAAATCCAACTATCAAGGCCTCCCAGTACGTTGTGTGAAGAGTATCATTCGACAGGTGAGGCTTCAGAAAGCAGCCCCACTCCTGTAGTGAGTAGTCCCACCCCCTAGTAGCCAGTTTGGTTGCCTTTCAACATGTATATTAGTTTTTAATGAAGGGATTAATGAATTATTAACAACATTTGAACTGCTATCAAATTGATTATTTTATTCAGTCTTGTAAAGGAAAGTAATATGTGATTATCTGCCATGCATCTCTTAGCATATCAATCAGCCTTTGTAAAGATAAGTGATGGGATTTATTGAGAAATTGTTGTATTCTATATTCTTACTACAAAACATTCACTTAGTTCCTGGGAACCTAATTAAGAAAATACAATTTATTGTGTTGTTTTGTGGTGTTTGTTTATTTATTTTGCTATTTCTAAGTACCTTGGATAGAAGGAAAATCAAAGCTATAGAGGAGCAAGTTCTGAGGGTCTAATTTACTTCACAGTGACTGTAGTTAATGGTTCTGCATTTTATACTTGGAATTTGGAGAGAGATTAGATCCTCATCTCTACACACAAGAAAATAATTTGACTAGATAATTAGCTGTTTGTGGTGAATATAACATAGTATACCTGTACATGAAAATATCAGGCATCACACAGCAAATATTTCATTGTGTGTTGTATTTTAGATTGGTACTTTGATTGTCTTAACAAAAGAAAACCCTTATCAAGGGAGTGGCTTAATGAAGATACTCCAATAAATATTTGTAGACTGAGAGTACATATAGATAGAAGACCACTTTACATCTAGCATTGCTCACCAGAGTTAGTCTTTTGGCATGGAGTATGCTAAGTCTGCCTTCTACTCATTGTCTGTACTACCTGATTTAAGAAAGTTGTGGATAGAGATAGCCTAATCTGAATTATCTGTTATGATGTTGTGTGTTAGCATGAATAAATCTGCAGATTATCTGTTAGTTTGCTTAGTTTAGTTTGTGTGAAAAGAGGTTAGGAGCCTTTCCTCAATCACCAGGTTCAAAGCTTAGATTAGGCTCCCCAGGGGTTCCAGCCTAAAGATACAGGCCTCAGTCCAAAATTGTTAGTGGTGTGTATGTTTGTAGGTGTGTATATACACGAATCTTAGTTGCTTTTCTATTTCTGTAATAAAACACCATGACCAAGGAAGGCACTTATAAAACATTTAATTTTGGGGCTCATCGTTCCAGAAGATTAGAGTCTGACTGTCATGGTGGGGAGCATGGCAGCAGGCGGGCAGGAGTAGTAGCTGTGAGTTACATGTGATCCACAAAGCAGGAGGCAGAGAAGGAGGGGGTAGGGGAAGGGAGAAATGAAAAGTGATCCTAATCATTCTTAACAATAAAAACTCAAGAGTCAGATATTGAGGGTGAAAGCTGAAGGCTCAAAGAAGCAGAACAGCCAGCCACTAGAGACTTCATACCTCTATGAAATCTCAGTCCTAAATGAGCATCCTGTCTCTATGAATCTTCAGACTGAATGGGAGCTCCTGTCTGTACGAAGGGCTGAGATCCTGTCTCCACCTCCCGAGTACTGGGATGAAAGGCTGTTTGGCTCTGTTTCTCTTTTTTTTTTTTTTTTCTCGAGACAGGGTTTCTCTGTGTAGCTTTGCGCCTTTCCTGGAACTCACTTGGTAGCCCAGGCTGGCCTTGAACTCACAGAGATCCACCTGGCTCTGCCTCCTGAGTGCTGGGATTAAAGGCGTGCGCCACCACCGCCCGGCTCTGTTTCTCTTTTAGACTAGTTCAATCTTGTGTAGTCCAGGGTGGCCTTGAACTCCTGATCTTCCTGCTTCCTCCTCCCAAGTGCTGGGATTAAAGGTGTGTGCCACCACTGCCTAGCCTCTATGGTTAACTAGTGGCCAGCTCTGACCTCTGATCTCCAGCCATGCTTTATTTGTTAGAACACAAACAAAATATCATACAACAGAGAAGGGAGAAAAGATAGTGAGAACTCTGAAAGCCCACCACAAGTGCTATGCCTCTTCCCACAAGGCCTCACCTCCTAATCCTTCCCAGTTACCTCCACCAGCTGCAGACTAGGCATTCAAATATATGAGCCTGTGGAGGCTACTCTCATTCAAACCACCACAGCATATGTATATACTTGTGATAGACAGAAATTGACATTGGGTGATAGCTTCCTCAATCACTTTTTTACATTATTTTTTGAGACAAGATCTCCTACTGAACCTGGAACTTACTGTTTTGTATAGGCTGACTGGCTAGCAGTCCTCTAGGATCTACTTGTCTATCAGAGCTGAGTTTATGGGCATGTTGCCACATCCAGTTTTGTGGATACTGAGAATTCAGATGCCTCATGCTTGCATAAGCCCAGCCCTTGTCCAAAATTCTGTCTGTGTGTGTGTGTGTGCGCGCGCGTGTTTTGTTAGTTTATTTTTTGATACAAGATCTCACACTGTGTATGTAGTTCTGGCTTGTTTGAAATGTTTTATGTAGACCAGGCTGGCTTCAAACTTACAGAGATGCACCTGTCTCTGTTTCCTCTGTGCTGAGGTTAAAGACCATCACCATACTCAGTCCTTAGAATTCTTAAATAGAAAAAGAATTATGGTCTGGTGAGACACCTTATGGTGGGACTTCTGCCTCCAGCCAAGCCTGATGACCCGAGCTCAATCCCCCAGGTCTCACATGGTGCAAGAGAGACTTCTGCAGGTTGTCCTCTAAGCTCTACACACATGCCTTGAGTGTGTGTCTGTGTGTGAGTGTGTGTGTGTGTGTGTGTGTATTACTTACACAAACAAATGTAATGAAATAAAACAATGATTCACACGGATTTGTGAATTGAGACATTGGGGCTTGAAAAAAGAAACTTCCTTAATCTTACAAGTGTAAAATGTCTATTCTGAGGTACTTGCACATGAGTAGATTTTGAAACCCATTTTATAGAAGTTTATAGATTTTAAATTTGTGTAGCGCATCCTAGATTGTGTGCAGCCACCTTTGTGTCCACCTCCTCACACTATCTTCCTATGTAGCACATTGGCAGTGCATTTTGTCATATTACACATGTTATTTAAGAAGTAAGAAGTTGGAAGAAATGGTTATTGATGGATAAGAAATGGCACATGGTAGCTCACAACCACCTTGTAACTACAGTTCCACTTTCTTCTAACCTCCATGATTAAAATGCACATGGTACATACACACTCTGGCACACAACACATGCACAGAAAATAATATTTTTTTAAAGGAGGCTGGAAAGGAAAAGAAAAGGCCATTTGCACTGTTTCATCTTAATTGCATTAAGACATTTTACTGGAATTAGTCCAGGGCTAATGCTTACCAACTATTGGTTTGTGGCTTTTATGTAATGAATCTATTGCCCTTTAGAGAAGTGCCATTAGTACCATTTTTTACTTAACAAAAACCACTATGCCTTTGATGTAGAAAAAGATACACGGCAATAGTGAAATTAATGTTAATTGATGTTACTTCCTCTGCAGTCACATTCATGATTGTAACTTTTATTGGCAACAAATCTAAAGTGTTAAGGTCCTGGAGAAGTCCCACAAAAGACCACCATTCACATATGCAATCAGCAAGAGCATTTATTATCTCCAGAGTAAAGGTAGCAGCATGCTAGGGCTACATATCCAACACAAAGCCAAAATGGCGACCCTGAAAGAAGCTTGCAGGCTCCTTTTATACACAGCTGAAGGAATTCCTAAGGCAGTTGGGTTATTCTATCTATGATTGGCTTAAGCAAGTGGCAATTATTGTTAGTACATTCCTAATTGGCTAGGGTTAGCAGGGGCTGGCTAAGTGTATAGCTTTTCTGTTTTTGGGCAGGCCTGGACAACTCCCAGGCTTTGTTTTTATTTAAAATTAACTACTGTTGTTGGGTTTTTTTGTTTGTTTGTTTTTGTTTTTGGCTCTTTTTGGGGGGCCCACCACCCAGCTCCCAAATAAATCACACAGGAAGGCTTATTCTTAGTTATAATTTAAGCTAAGCTAAGGCTGGGTATAATAACCCAGCCTTAGCTTGACTTAGTTTCTTGCCAGCTTCCTTAACTTTAAATTATCCCGTCTGTCTTTTGGCCTCTGGGCTTTTCCCGTCCTCTTATTTCTGTAAATCTTACTCTTACTCCATGGCTTGCTATGTAGTTAGGTGGCTGGCCCCAGATGTCTTCTTCCTTCTTTGGCTCCTAGATCTCTCTCTTCTTCCAGATTTCTCCTTCTATATATTCTCTCTGCCTGCCACTCTCACCTGATCCTCTCTCCTGCCTCACTAGTGACTGTTCAGCTCTTTATTAGGCCATCAGTTATTTTAGACAGGTAAAGTAACACAGCTTCACAGAGTTAGGCAGATGCAACATAAACAAGTAAAACATCTTAAAATAATATTTCCCAGGCTATTATTCTAGTTGCTGTAAGGGGCTGGCTCAGGCCTGGTAGAAGCAGTTTTCCTCTTCCTTTCTGTCTTTGTTCCTGGCTTCCTGAGAAATGGCCTGCTCAGTTTCAAGAAGCAAGAACTGAGGCCTAGTTCTCACCTGAGTTATTTTGAACCCTTTATGATAGTTGCCTGGTCTTCTCATGAAGCTCTTTTAAAAATAATCTTGTTGAAGCCAGGCAGTGGTGGTGGTGCAAGCCTTTAATCCCAGAACTCAAGAGGCAGAGGCAGGCGGATCTCTGTGAGTTTGAGGCCAGCCTGGGCTACAGAGTGAGTTCCAGGACATCCAGGGCTACACAGAGAGAAACCCTGTCTACAGACAGACAGACACACAGACACACACACACACACACACACACACACACACACACACACACACCCTGTGCTGGCAAAAAAAAATGGTTGAAACTGGTGAAGAGTCTTGTAATTATCTTGGATAAAGCTTGAAATATTTAACACTTAATATAGATAATTTATTTTATTTTGTATGTGTGGTGTAGATATGAACCTAGGTCCTCTGGAAGAACAGACAGTTTTCTTAACTGCTGAGCTATTTCTCCAGCCCCAGACCTTCTTTTCTTTTCTTATTAAGAAAATTTTTAAATTCACTTCACATACCAATCACAGATCCCCCTCTTCCCTCCTCCCACCCCTCCAACCTAGCCCCCATTCTCTCCTACAAGAAGGTAAGGCCTCCCATGGGCAGTCAGTAGAGCCTGGTACCTTCAGTAGAGGCAGATTGAAGCCCATCCCCCATCACCATAGGTAGTGGGCTCCAAAAGGCCTGCTCATGCACCAGGTATGTATCCTGATCCTACTGCCAGGGGGCCCCTTTAGCAGATCAAGCTATACAACTGTCTCACTCATGCAGAGGGCCTAGTCCAGTCCTATGGAAGCTCCACACATGTTGGTCTAAATTTCATAAGTTCTCACTAGTTTGGTTTTGTTATCTCTGTGGGTTTCTTCATCAAGATCTTGATGCACTTGCTCATAGAATCCCTCTTCTCTGTCTTCAGCTGGACTCCTGGAGCCCGGCCTGGTGTTTGGCTGTGGCTCTCTGCATCTGCTTCCATCAGTTACTGGAGAAAGGCTCTATGATGACAGTTAGGGTATTCACTTATCTAGTTACTGGGGTAAGCCAGCTCAGACACCCTCTCCACTATTGCTAGTAGTCTAAGCTGGGGTCATCCTTGTGGATTCCTGGGAACTTCCCTAAGCACCCTGTTTCTCCCTATCCCCATGATGACTCCCTCTATCATGGTATCTCTTTCATTGCTCTCCCACTCTGTCCCTGTTCTAGCTCAACCATCTGTTCCCTTATATTCTCATCCCCCATCCCTTACCCACATTCCCAGTTTACTCATGAAGATCTCTTCTATTTCCCCTTCCCAGGGTGATCCATGAGTCCCTCTTTGGGTCCTCCTTGTTAGCTAGCTTTTCTGAAGCTGTGGGTTGTAGTCTGGTTATCATTTGTTTTACATCTAGTATCCACTTATGAGTGAGTACATACCATGTTTGTCTTTCTGAGTCTGGGTTACCTCACTCAGGATGATATTTTCTATTTCCATCCATTTGCCTGCAAATTTCATGATATTGTTTTTTCCTGCCAAGTAGTACTTCATTGTGTATATGTACCACATTTTCTTAATCCATTTATCGATTGAGGGGCATCTAGGTTGTTTCCAGGTTCTGGCTATTATGAATAATGCTGCTGTGAACATAGTTGAGCATGTATCCTTGTGGTATGATTGAGCATTCCTTGGGTATATGCCCAAGAGTGGTATAACTGGGTCTTGAAGATTGATTCCCAATTTTCAGAGAAACCACCATACTGACTTCCAAAGTGGCTGTACAAGTTTGCATTCCCACCAACAGTGGAGTATTACCGTTATTCCACATCCTCTCCAGCTGTTATCAGTGTTTTTGATCTTAGCCATTCTGACAGGTATAAGATGGTATCTCGGAGTCATTTTGAATTGCATCTCCATGATGACTAAGGATGTTGAGCAATTCCTTAAATGTCTTTCAGGCATTTGGGATTCTTCTTTTGAGAATTCTCTATTTTGCTCTGTAGCCCATTTTTTAATTGGATTGTTCGGTATTTTGCTGTCTAGTTTCTTGAGTTCTTTATATATTCTAGAGATCAGCCCCCTGTCAGATATGGGGTTGGTGAAGATCTTTCCCCATTCTGTAGGCTGTCATTTTGTCTTATTGACCGTGTCCTTTGCCTTACAGAAGCTTCTCATTTTCAGGAGGTCCCATTTATTAATTGTTGCTCTCAGTGTCTGTGCTACTGGTGTTATATTTAGGAAGTGGTCTCCTGTGCCAGTGTGTTCAAGACTACTTCCTACTTTCTCTTCTATCAAGTTCAGTGTAACTGGATTTATGTTGAGGTCTTTGATCCTCTTGGACTTGAGTTTTGTGCATGGCAATAGATATGGATCTATATGCCATCTTCTACATGTTGACATCCAGTTATACCAGCACCATTTGTTGAATATGCTTTCTTTTTTCCATTGTATAGTTTTGACTTATTTGTCAAAAATCAGGTGTTCATAGGCATGCCGGTTAATGTCAGGGTCTTCAATTCAATTCCATTGTTCTAAGTGTTGGTTTTTATGCCAGTACCAAGCTGTTTTTATTTTTATTTTTTTATTTTTATTTTTTTTGGTTTTTCGAGACAAGGTTTCTCTGTGTAGCTTTGTGCCTTTCCTGGGACTCACTTGGTAGCCCAGGCTGGCCTTGAACTCACAGAGATCCGCCTGTCTCTGCCTCCTGAGTGCTGGGATTAAAGGTGTGCGCCGCCGCCGCCGCCGCCGCCGCCGCCGCCGCCGCCGCCGCCGCCGCCGCCGCCGCCACCACCACCACCACCACCACCACCACCACCACCACCACCCGGCCCAAGCTGTTTTTATTACTATAGCTATAGGTCAGGGATAGTAATTCCTCCAGAGGTGACTTTATTGTACAGGATTCTTTTAGCTATCCTGGGTTTTTTCTTTTTCCATATGAAGTTGAGTATTTTTCTTTCCAGGTCTGTGAAGAATTGTGTTGGGATTTTGATGGGGATTGCATTGAATCTGTAGATTGATTTTGGTAAGATCGCCATTTTTACTATGTTAATCCTACTATTCTAGAGCATGGAAGAATCTTTCCATTTTCTGATATTTTCTTCAGAGACTTAAAGTTCCTGTCATACAGCTCTTTCTCTTGCTTAGTTAGAATTAGCCCAAGGTATTTTATATTATTTGTGGCTATTGTTATGGGTGATGTTTCTCTGATTTCTTTCACAGCCCGTTTATTATTTGTATATAGGAGAGCTACTGCTTTTTTTTTTTTTTTTTTTTTTTTTTTTTTTTGAGTCAATCTTGTATCCTGCCACCTTACTGAGGGAATTTATCAGCTGTAGGATTTCCCTGGTACAATTTTTGGGGTCACTTATGTATACCATAATATTGTCGGCAAATAGTGAAAGTTTGACTTCTTCCTTTCCAGTTTGTATTCCCTTGATCTCCTTTTGTTGTCTAATGGCTCTAGCTAGAACTTTGAGTACTATATTGAATAGATATGGAGAGAGTGGACAGCCTTGTCTTGTTCCTGATTTTAGTGGAATCGCTTTGAGTTTCTCTCCATTTAATTTCTGTCAACTTGATGTAAATTGCCTTTATTATCTTTAGGTATGTTCCTTGTATTCCTTATCTCTCTAGAACCTTTATCATAAAGGGGTGTTGCATTTTTTCAAAGGCTTTTTCAGCATCTAATGCATCTAATGAGATGATCATGTGGTTTTTTTTTTTTTTCTTTCAGTTTGTTTATATGGTGTATGACATTGACAGATTTTTGTATGCTGAACCATCCTTGCATCTCTGGGATGAAGCCTACTTGATCATGGTGGATAATTTCTTTGATGTGTTCTTGGATTCGGTTTGCCAGTATTTTATTGAGTATTTTTGCATCAATGTTCATGAGGAAGATTGGTCTGTAATTCTCTTTCTTTGTTGCATCTTTGTGTGGTTTAGCTATAAGGGTAGCTGTAGCCTTGTAAAAAGAGTTTGGTAATGTTCCTTCTGTTTCTATCATGTGGAACAATTTGAAGAATATTGGTATTAGCTCTTTTTTAAAATTCTCATAGAATTCTGTGCTGAAACTATCTGGTCCTAGGCTTTTTCTGGTTGGGAGACTTTTAATGACTGTTTTTATTTCCTTATTGGTTATAGGCCTATTTAAATTGTTTATGTACTCTTGATTTAACTTTGGTATGTGGTACCTATCTAGAAAATTGTCCAATTCTTTTAGATTTTCCAATTTTGTGGAGTACAGGTTTTTGAAGTATAACCTGGTGATTCTCTGGATTTCCTCATTGTCTGTTGTTAGTTTCCCTTTTCATTTCCGATTTGCCCAATTTGGATGTTCTCTCACTGCCTTTTGGTTAGTTTGGATAAGGACTTGTCTATCTTGGTTATTTTCTCAAAGAATCAACTCTTTGTTTCATTGGTTCTTTGTTTTGTTCTCTTTGTTTCTATTTTATTGATTTCAGCTCTTAATTTGATTATTTCCTAGCATCTATTCACCCTGGGTAAGTTTGCTTCTTTTTGTTGTAGAGCTTTTAGGTGTGCTGTTAAGTTGAGATTACTCCATCTTATTTATGTGAACATTTTGTAGTATGAATTTTTCTCTTAGCGCTGCTTTCATAGTGTCCCATAAGTGGTACTTTCATTTTCATTGAATTCTAGGAAGTCTTTTCTTTCTTTCTTTCTTTCTTTCTTTCTTTCTTTCTTTCTTTCTTTCTTTCTTTCTTTCTTTCTTTCTTTCTTCTTCCCTCCCTCCCTCCCTCTTTCTTTCTTTCTTTCTTTCTTTCTTTCTTTCTTTCTTTCTTTCTTTCTTTCTTTCTTTCTTTCTTTCTTTCTTTCTTTCTTTCTTTCCCCATTGGTGATTTAAACCAATAGCATCAGTTGAGCATTATTCAGTTTCCATGTAATTATAGGCTTTTTTTAATTTTTGTTGTTGAAATCTAACTTTAAGCCATGGTGGTCGGTTAAAATACAGGAGGTTATTCCAATTTTTGTTATATCTGTTGGGATTTGCTTTGTGGTTAAGTATGTGGTCAGTTTTAGAGAAGGTTCCATGGGGTGCTGAGAAGAAGGTATATTCTTTTTTGTTAGGATGGAATGTTCTTTAGAGATCTAGTAAGTCCATTTGAGTCATAACATCAGTTTGATCCCTTATTTCTCTGTTATGTTTCTGTCTGGCAGACCTCACCATTGGTGAGAGTGGGGTGTTGAAGTCTCCCACTATTAATGTGTGGGCTTTGATGTGTGATCTAAGCTTTTTTTTTTTTTTTTCAATAGCAGGATTTATTCGGTGACCACATCCAGTCATCCACATGTACAAGAACAGGAAAATAAACTTTAATAATGTTTCTTTCTTTCTTTCTTTTTTTTTTTAAAGATTTATTTATTTATTATGTATACATGTATGTCTGCAGGCCAGAAGAGGGCACCAGATCTCATTACCAATGGTTGTGAGCCACCATGTGGGTGCTGGGAATTGAACTCAGGACCTCTGGAAGAGCAGTCAGTGCTCTTAACCTCTGAGCCATCTCTCCAGCCCCTAGTAATGTTTCTTTTACAAATGTGGCTGCCCTTGTATTTGGGGCACAAATGTTCAGAGTTGAGACTTCATCTTAGTGGGTTTTTCCTGTGATGGATATGTAATGTCCTTCCTCTGATCTCTTTTGATTGATTTTAGTTTGAAGTCTATTTTGTTGGATATTAGGATAGCTATACCAGTTTGCTTCTTAAGTGCATTTCATTGGGAAGTCTTTCCCCAGCCTTTTACTCTGAGGTGGTATCTATCTTTGAAGTTGAGGTGTGTTTCTTGTATGCAGCAGAAGGATGTATCCTGTTTTTGTATCCATTCTGTTAGCCTGTGTCTTTTTACAGGCAAATTGAGTCCATTGATATTAAGAGATATTAATGACCAGTGATTGTTAATTCTTGTTACCTTTTGGTGGTTGTGTGTGTTTCCCTTCTTTGGGATTTGCTGCTGTGGGGTTATCTATTGCCTGTGTTTTCGTGGGTGCATCTGACTTCCTTAGTTGGAGTTTTCCTTCTAGTGCTTTCTGTAGGGCTGGATTTGTGGATAGGTATTGTTTAAGTCTGGTTTTGCCTTGGAAAATCTTGTTTACTCCATCTATGGTGACTGAAAGTTTTGCTGAGTATAGTAGTCTGGGCTGGCATCCGTGGTTTCTTAGTTTCTGTATTACATTTGTCCAGGACCTTCTGGCTTTCAGTGTCTCCACTGAGAAGTCGGGTGTTACTCTGATGGGTCTGTCTTTATATGGTACTTGGCTTTTTAACTTTGCTGCTCTTAATATTCTTTCTTTATTCTGTATATTTAGTGGTTTAATTATTATTTGCCAAGGGGACTTTTTTGGGGGTCTCGTCTATTTGGTGTTCTTCGTAGGTATTTCCTTTCAGTTGGGAAAGTTTTCTTCCATGATTTTGTTGAATATATTTTCTGTGCCTTTGAATTGGTATTCTTCTCCTAATTCTATCCCTATTATTCTTAGGTTTGGCCTTTCATGTTGTACCAGATTTCCCGGATGTTTTGTGTTATGACTTTTTTGGCTTTTAGTGTTTTCTTTGATAAATCTGTATCTTCTATTGTATCCTCCCCGCCTGAGAGTCTCTCTTCCATCTTGTGTATTCTGTTGGTTATGCTTGCATCTATAGTTCCCGTTCATTTATTCAGATTTTCTATTTCCATCATTCCCTAGGTTTGTGTCTTCTTCATTGTTTCTATTTCAATATTCAGGTCTTGAACTGTTTCCTTCTCCTGTTTAATTGCTTTTTCTTGGTTTTCTTGGCTTTCTTTATGGGATTTATTAATTTCTTCCAATTTTTTTGTTTTGTGTTATCCTCAATTTCTTTAAGGGAATTTTTCATTTTCCTTTTGAAGGCCTCTGTCATCTTCATAAAGTTATTTTTAAGGTCACTTTTTTTCTGCTGCTTCTATGCTGTGATTATCAGGTCTTGCTCTTGTAGAACCTGTTAGGTTCTGGTGATGCCATATTGCTCTTTATGTTGTTGTATGTATTTTTGCACTGGCGTCTATGCATCTCTTCCTCCAATAGGTGCAAGAGCTGCTCTTGGCTTGATCTGTGCTTGCTATGTCTGTGTCTCAGGAAGCCACTCTGGGTCCAGTCTTAGCTCTTGGTCTAATTGGAGCTGCTGGATTCTTTGTCTCAGGGAGCTGCTCTTGGTCCAATCCAAGCTGGCTGATTTTGTGTCTCAGGGAGCTGCTCCTAGTCCTATCAGGGTTCTTGATCCAATGAGAGCTGGCGGATTCTGTGTCTCAGGAAGCCTCTCTTGGTCCAATGAGAGCTGGTGGGTTCTGTGTCTCAGGAAGCCACTGGGGTCGCAGGGGGATGGGTAGGTTTGGGGTAGGGTGTGGGTCTTGTACATTGCAGGGTCTGATAGGGGGTTTTGATGGGTGCATGTGCCCACAGGAGTCTTCCCTGTTGGCTGGCAACTAGGGCAGCAATGTGTGGGGGTTCCCAGGGACTGGTTGTGTCCCAGGCCCTAGGTCCTAAAGGGGAGACTCTCAAAGCTTATTTTCTTTATACTCTTTTTCTACTGGACTTGCTACCACCACCTGAGAAACAGGTATAGGTGACTACATTCTAGTTATTCTTGCTGTATTGTCACTTGCATCATCACCACAGGATACTCTGCTATATCTGCTAATGTGCTCAGGATGTAGCACTTTGTACCTTTTCATAGGCCTCTCTCTATTCTCCTTGGACCAGCCACTCCATTTTGTTCTTTGCACTACAAGTTACCTTCTTTTTTTTTTTTTTCTAATTCTCTTGAGAATTTCATGCAATATATTTTTTTTATCAAAGTTATACTCGTTCCTGTCTCTAACTCCAAGATCCACTCCTACCCCCTCCCAACTTTCTGTCTTGTTTTTATTTTATTTTTTTGACAGTCTACTGAATCCAGTTCATGTTGTCAGTATATTCACGAATACCCTTCCGTTGGAGTATGGTCCACCTGTAGGAAGCCACATCCTCCCTTAAAGAAAATTGACTCTCCCTCCCCCAGAAACCATCCACTGGGCATATCTCCTCAGTTGGGGTGGAGGCTCATGAGTAAAGCCTTACTTTAATGATTCTTATTCCTCATTTAGAAACTACCCTGACTTCCCTTTGCTTGTGTTTGCTACCATGTTCCTGCTTTGTCTCCATGAGGTAATCTACACTGTGATCAGAGAGCTTGAGTGTGGAGTTAGATAAACTTTACTTGAGTCAAAAGACTCTGCCCCACTTATATAACCTTAAGCCATCATGTTATTAGAAGTAAAGTATGAATAGTAACGGTGCTGTCCTCATTAGATTATCATGTATTTATTCATAGCTTGCTGTGACCTAGGCTTATTTCTGAGTACTTGGCATACTTTATTCCTATAAAACCTGTTAACAGTTCTATAAAATAGGCATTCCTTCTTTCTTGATTTTATGGAAATGGAAATAGGAATATAGAGCCTAAGCAATTTTCCTAAAGTCAGGAAGTAAATTTAAAAAATTGTGAGTGGAGCTAGAGAGATGGCTCAGTGCATAAGAGAACCTTGATGCTCTTCCAGAGGACCCTAGTTCATTTCCCAGTACTCACACTGTGGTGGGCAGCTTGCAGCTGCCTGTAACTCCAGCTTCAGGCATTCTGACACCTCTTTTGGCATCCTCTGGGACCTGCAAACATGTGGAATATACTCATACTAAATACTAATACTAATACTAATATAGAAAGTAGAGGAGCAAGAAGTGAAACCTTGATTAGTCTAGTTTTAGAGGTCAAGATTTTTATTTACTTATTTTTGGTAAATAATATAGTGATGTATTGGAATTGTACTCAGCCTGTGTCCAGTCACTTAAGTCACTGTTTATTCTTTCTTTACACACACACACACACACACACACACACACACACACACACACACCCCTCCATAATGTAAGATTTTAACTGTAGAGTGGAATGAAATGCCTATTTGGACAGTGTAGCTAGAGTTTTTCTGCCTGGCCCACAGTCAGGGCAAATCTCTTTCACCTGCCAGTTCCACAGCCTCTCAGACCCGACCAAGTAAACACAGAGACTTATGTTGCTTTCAAACTGTATGGCCGTGGCAGGCTTCTTGCTAACTGTTCCTATAGCTTAAATTAATCTATTTCCTTTAATCTATACTTTGCCACATGGCTCGTGGCTTACCGGCATCTTCACAAGCTGTTTGTCATCGTGGTGGCGGCTGGCAGTGTCTCTCTGACTCAGCCTTCCACTTCCCAGCTTTATTCTCCTCCTTGTCCCGCCTACACTTCCTGCCTAGCCAATGGCCAATCAGTGTTTTAATTATTGACTAATTAGCAACACATTTGCCATACAGAACATCCCACAGCAGGACAGAATTTGGTTTGTTTTTTCCAGAGGAAGCAGTCTGAGCCTATAATCCCAGCTGCACATCCGGCAGACACAGGAAGATCAAGTTCTAAGGCCTGCCTGAGCAATTGAGTGAGACTGTACAGAATGAAAATAAAAAAGAGATACAGCTCAGTGGTAGAGTTTTAACTTAGGCTCAGTGGCTATACCCTAATCTGCTATTTCAGCCAGCAATTACATCTCCGCAGTTACTGGCCTGTTTCTCTAAGCAGTGGCCTGGCCGCTCAGGCCACAGCCTAGTGAGTATTCTGTTCCATAGGCACCGGCTCTAAAAACTCTAACCTTTATCAATTTTGATGGTATCCATAGCTTTTCTTTTCCTGTGGAAATAAAACCTCGTTCCCAATGCAACACATATCTTGCTTTCTATTCTGAGGTCAACACATCTTTAAAGTACACAGACTAATTTAATTCAGTAGTTTTTTTCTGTTATCCAATGTCTCTCCGCAGCTACTGTTCCTTGCTTATTAGCATTTAAAAAATTTAGAGTCAATAAAGGAATGTGTATTCTATCTTTGGGAGTCTTTATTACCCCTTACTGTTTACTAAGCATATTTTTTAAAGTTCAATTAGATCTTTCTATAATTGCTTGTTTGTAGGATTTTATGGTATACTTGTAATATGCTTTATGTTATAATATGCACAAAACTGTTCCATTTTACTAAATACATTTGCTGAAACTTTGTCAGTTGTGCAGGTATCCCCATAATGGCCATGACTTGTAATAAATGTGTAAATATAGAGTCAGCCTTTTGAGAACTTAAAGCAGTTGCCCATTGAAATTCTGAATATGTATCTATGGTATGGTGTACATATTTTAATTTTCCAAACTCTGCAAAATGAAACACGTCCATTTGCCAAATTTCATTTCATTGAGTACCTTTTGGGTTACTCCTTGCAGGTAATGGAGTTTGGTTACACAAGGAATAAGTAGGACATTTCCTTATAATTTCTTTGTTTTTTTGCCAAGTGATAGAAAAATCTTTCTTCAAACCTTTGCTGTTAACATAGTGTTTCTTATGAAATTCTGAGGCTTCTAGCACATTTCCTATTGAAAGCTGATCAGTTTCATCATTACCTTGTGCTAGAGGGCCTGGTAGACTTTTATGGGATCTGAAATAGGTTACATACAAAGGATGATTTCTATTTCTGATTTCTTGTAATTGAATAAATAAGAAAGTTAATTCTGAATCATCTGGAATAAGTTCAGCAGTTTGAATATGTAGAACAACTCTTTGCATATTGAGAGTCAGTAACTCTTTTAAGAGGTTCTGGAAAATCTAATAATACCATGAGAACAGCATCTAATTCTGATTTGTGAACTGAATCATAAGGGCTTTGAGCCACTTTACTTAATTTTCCTGACTATAACCTGCCTTTCCTGATTTATTTGCAGCAGTATAGAATATAAGGGCTGTAGAAATTGGTGTTCCCTTTATTGTATGAGGGAGAATCCAATTAGTTTTTTATAAACTGTAGTGTCTTGCCTTTGGGATATTTGTTGCTAATTTCTCCCAAGAAATCACTGCAAGTTCTTTGCCAGTGTTCATTTTTCTGCCCATAATGAGGCAGTTTCAGCATTAGTACAAGTTACCACAATTTCTGCTAGGTCTAGTCCTGCTAATTGATGAAATCTCAGTTTTCCTTTCAGAATAAATTCAGAAACCTCTTCTACATAGGTATTTAATTTTTTTACTCTGTTTGTGGTTAAAAAAAAAAAAGTCCATTCTAAGATATTATCTTTTCTCTGCAAGAATTCCTGTGGGAGAATTAATAGAAGGTAAATTAAACAGAATACAGTCAAGCTCTGGATTTAATCTACATGTACATCCTGTAATTTCTTTTCTACCAGAGCTAATTCTCTCTCAGCCTTGGCTGATAGTTTTCTTGGACTATTTATATCCTTATCACTTTGAAAGGTTTGAAATAAATTACTTAATTCTTGAGTTGTTAATCCAGTTGTGGGCTGTAGCCAGTTAATATCTCCCAGCAATTTTTGAAAATCATTTAGAGTTCTAGAGAATTACACAAATAAAGCATTTAAATAATAAACAACTGCCAGGCAGTGGTGGTGCATGCCTTTAATCCCAGCACTTGGCAGGTAGAAGCAGGCCGATATCTGAGCTTGAGGCCAACCTGGTCTACAAATCGATTTCCAGGACAGCCGGGGCAATACAGAGAAACCCTTTCTCAGGGTGGGGGGCGGGGGAAGATTTGGTGAAATAGGTAGTTTTTCCTATGTCCTGCAGTATATAAGCTTAATGGGACCTTAAAGGTCAGTGCTTTTCCAAGCCTGTTCTCTATGGATGCTTAGACCCCAGCAGGTGGTCTCACTTCAGCACTGATACTCTACTCAGTATTTACTGTTGTGACTATATTTTAGTGGTTCAGTTTTAGACTAGAAGCTTTTATTTTAAAATAGTAATATTTTGAAATCCAATTTTATTCTGTGTGGCATAGCACCTGTGATTCTGTGTTAACTTAGAATTCTCTTTAGAATGTTGGATTATCAACTCAAAGATCCTAGTTTAGGAGAGCTTAGTCTTGTTTCTACCTCCCTGCTCTGTGCTGCCCTCACATGGAGACTGCAGAACGTTGAGTGTCTTCTCTCACTGTAACGGGAATTTTCCATACTTCTCCATCGCAGCTTTTATAGTCAGTTTGTAGAATTTGTTCCACTTGGTTTTACTGAGGGAGAGAAAGCCTATGATGCTTGAGGTTATCTGGTAGGAAGTTTTCTGGTCTTGTGGAGAGCACTCTGGTGTTTTCCTGCATGCCCACAGTAATTAATATCTAAATTAGGGCCATTGCAGGGTGCTAGCTCCTGGCTGCCTGTTTGGGATCTATGGTGCTTCATTAGTTTGATACCAATGAAGAGTCAGGAAAGGGCCATGGTCTTGTCATCTTTTCAGACACGGGAGGAATAAAGTCTCCAGGTTGTCACCAGGATTAGAACATAGTTTGGAAAATTATTCATTCTGTTTCTCATTGCATTTTACAGTTCTGGGGAAGCTTCCTTCATATGGACAGTGAGTAGGACCAGGCACAGCTTTCTAGGGGAGTCTCCACCTTTCCCTGGACTTAATCCACTGCTATCTATATGTAAGATCACAGGACCTATTTGAAGCAAGTCATGGTAGAGAGGATGAGGTGTTAAATCCCGCAGTGGTTCATCTTTGGTCTGGTTGTGGGTGGTCAGAAAGACACCTTACTGAGCAGCTTATTCAAATGCCCTATGTAACAGGGAAATTTGGCAGGAAGGAACTTTTTCTGAGCCTGTCATTAGCTAGTTCTGTAACTAGAAATCAGTTACCTGGGGGAACCTAGTTGTCTACACTGGGCTCTGCCTTCTCTTCTTTTGCGCTCCTGCCTCACTGTCAGCGTGACTTCACATGCTGAGATCTGCTGACACCTGCTTCTGAGCTGAGAGGCGTCCTCCCCACCAAGACGTTGGTGAGACTCTTTTCCTCTATGCATAATGATAGCCTCTACCTTAGGATGCCTCACTGGACTGAGGTTAGCTTTCCCAGCAATTTCTGCTGTCTCCTCCTGCTGATACCCATTGGGTTTGTAAGGTAGTGAGACAAGCACAATGTGAAGAATAACAGAGAGGTAGTCTACCTTTGGATGTGAAGCTTGATGGATTGTTCTTATTTTTCAGTCATTGTTGTTGTCCTGCATAAATGTTCATAAGATTGCTCATCAGTGTTATTTTGGGGGTACTTTATCATTGTAAACTTTTCTGATTAAGAACAGAAATGTCATTTGTGAAAATGATGTCATCAACTAAAGATTTTTATTCTGGTATCTAGAATTTAAAAACATGAAAACATTATGAAATCCAAGTTTTACTTCTGAAATGCCCCATAAAATTATCAATTAAATTCTTTTATATTGAACACTAAGAGATATGAGACCCAGAAAAGTGTTACAGTGATGTGGGAAGGAATAGCCTTTTGTCCCTGCCAGTACAACCTTTTGTCTCAGGTCAGTTCTGCTATTGGTTTTGGGCTTTCTGTGTTGGACCTTTTTTTTGTTTGTCTTCTAGATCATTTTAATTTCTTAACTATGTATCAGTCTAATGGATATGGTTCTACTTTTTATAATAGATATTAAAATAGAAGCCTGGGGCTGGAGAGATAGGTAAAGTACTTGCTATGCAAGCCTGAGGACCTGCCTTTGATCCCCAGCACCCATATAAAAAGCTGGGAACCACTGTCATTCCAGGAACTGGAGAAATGGAGATAGGTGGTTACTGGGGCTTGCTGGCCAGCCAGCCTAGCTTAATTGGTGAGCTTCAAGTCCCAGTGAGAGATGCTGTCTCAAAATGCACGAGTGTGGCTTCTGAGGAGGGAAATGTGAGGGTGACCTCTAACTCGTCCATAAATACACGCATGTGCATGCCAGTGCATGAGAGCACAGACACACACACACACACACACACACACACACACACACACACACACACCTCTCTTTGATTTCCCCCTTCCCCTAAAAATAAAGAAGCGGAAGTTTATGAAAGTTAAGCACCTTGTCTGGGATAACACTGTGAGTGAATATTTGAGTAAGAGTTTCAATGAAGTCCCAGTGTTGAGTTTTCTTTCCCATTGTCCTGTGTGGTGTCTGAATGTTTAGTGACTGCCTTTCCAATACATTTGGTGAAAACATCAAGGAAACAAATTACATTGGTTGCTTTTTAAACGTATTCCTTGGTAATTTTATAATGTCATTTTGATCATATTCACCTCCCATTCCCTTCTTACCCACTTCCTGTGCCCCTAGAATACTTCTTCCCAACACATCCTCCTCTTACTCTCTTGTCATGAAAAAAACAAAAACAAAAACAAAACAAAACAAAAAAACAAAACAAAAAACCACCCACTGAGTTTAATTAAGGTTGTTGGTACGTGCATGGGTGTGGGGTGATTTACTGGGTAATGGGCAACTTATCAGTGGCTGTGCCATGGAAGAAAAATGACTTTTCCTCCCTCAGTAGCCATTAACTGCCCTTGGAGGTGTGGCCTTACATGCCTATTTCTACCCAGGCTTGGATGTTGGGATGTGGGGCACAACTTAGTCTTGTGATGATAGCCTCCGAACCTGCTATGAGGTCAAGGGTGCAACACTATAAGTGTCCAGGAGACAGGGTTTTACAACACTCCTCCCCATACTCCATTGCCTCTTCCTCCGTGTTCCCTGAGCCTTGAAAGGTAGGTACTGGTCATACAGATGCCCTGGTTTAAGACAGACCATTCAGCAGTCACTTACTGTCAGCACTTAAACCAGTCAGGATCCTCTGTATTATCTGCTACCTACTGCAAACAGAAGCTCTCTGACCAAGTTTGAGAACAGCACTAATTTATGGAGTGAATTGCTGGCTGATTTAAAAGGCCTTCCAGATCCTTCTGACTCTAGCTGTCCCCATCTGGTGCTATGTATTATGAGGAGGGGCAAATGAGAGCTATTTGTCTGTGCAAACTGGATTGCTGGGAGTTTTGGCTAAGTCTTTCTCTGGTAGTTGTTGGTACTCCTGCACCCTACTTTGACTTTTTCGAGGAGCAGAACTACCCTTGTAGTTTCTGCTTTTCTCCCCCAGACAGCTTGATTTGGTTGTTGGTGGTACCCATTGGCCTGATTTGTATTTCTCAGTTAATTTGCTTAAATTATCTCAGTGCTGGGGTCTTGTATTCTCTGTCAGCCATTGCAGCAGTACTTTGTAAGGAAAGTCTTTGGGCAGGAGGGCAGGCAACACAGTAGAAACTAATGTTAATCTTCTGTTCCCATAGTGAGTCATGCCTGTGCCTACCTGCAAAGCCTACTACACAATGAAGTAGTCTTTAAACTGAAAGGCTAAGGTGGAAAGATAAGGGCAATATATGCATGAAAAGGTGATTGAAAGACAATTTAAGAAAGCAAGACACACTGGGTGGTGGTACCTCATGCCTTTAATCCTAGACTCAGGCAGATCTGTTGTGAGTTTAAGGCCAGCCTGGTCTACAGATCTTGTTCCACGATAGCCAGGGCTATACAGAGAAACCCTGTCGCAAAAATAAACAAAAGAAAGACATATAGATGTTTTTGCTTTAGGTTAATATTTGAAGCGAATTACAGTGGAAATCATCTTAATATTTTGTTGTTGTTGCTTTTTTTAAAAAATTTTTTCGAGATGGAGTTTCTCTGTGTAGTCCTCGTCCTGGCTATACTCCCGAGTGCTGAGATTAAAGGACTGTGCCACTATCACCTTGCTAATTTATTATTCAATCTTGTTCAAATATAAAACTCCACTTGGTTTACACAGTAGGGGATGATATATGAAGTATCAATGAATTAGACTTTGGATGAGTGTAATCTTACTCTTTATGAAAATATATAATGATGTCTTTCTTACTATTGGTCTTTTAGTGTTTTATCCAAGGTTTAATGGTATTTTTTCCATTCTTCATGTGTGTGGTATACATAGGTGTATATATTAATTTTTTGCATATGAGTGTTTATGCTAATGTGTGTGGGTTCACATGCGTGTGAAGGCCTGAAGTTGATGTCAGAAATCACGCTGTCATTCTTTTACCATATTCATTGAGTCCGGGTCTCTTAGATAAACCTAGAACTCTCCAATAGAGCTAATCTTGCTAGGAATTCTGGGGATTTCCATGTTCTGTCTTTATAGGAGGGCCTGCTTTGTTCATCTGACAAGAACATGGGTTTCTTGGGATCCAAATTGTGGTTCTCAGGTTTACAAGGCAAGTACTTGCTCAGCCATCTCTCCAGCTCAGTTTAAATTTATTTTAATTGAGGTTTTTGTTTTTTGTTTTTTTTTAAATCTTGGCTTTTGTTCTTTGTTTGTGGTACTAGGGATTGACCAGGGCTTTATACAGTAGGTAATTTAGTATACCACTGGCTGCATATCCAACCCAAGCCACAGTATTGAACAGTAAAGTATATATGTAAAGATTGTTGTTTCAAGACAGGGTTACTTTGTGTAGCCCTTTCTGTCCTGGAACTATCTCTGTAGACCAGGCTGGCCTTGAACTCACAGAGACAGAGCTCTTCCTGCCTCTGCCGCCTGAGTGCTGGGATTAAAGGTATGTGCCACCACCGCTCAGCTTTGTCAACTTTATTTGTCACCTTATTGTAGTGTTATATAAAAACTAAGTATATTTTTTTTTGTTTAAATTAAATCTTCCCTTTTCTGCAGCATTGAAAGTAAACATAAGGTAGGAGGTTTGCTCGAGTTCACAAGTTCAAGATTAGCCTCAGCAACATAGTAAGGCCCTGTCTCAAAAACAAACAAAAAAGCAAAACCCTGAAAAACAATCAAACTTAACAATAATGAAATACAGCTTCGTTCCCATTAAGAGTAGATAAAATAAAGATGATAGTTTTGGGTGAGCATGAAGGAAATTGGAGCCGTCATACATGGCTGTGGAACTGTACATTGGTTCAGCCACTGTGAGAAACAATGTGGCAGTTCATTAGAAGACTAATTATAATTGCCATATAGTCTAATATTTCCCCTCCCCTAAGTGTATAACCATGAAAAGCAAAAAGGTAATAACCACATGGAAACCTGCACATGGATGTGTATAGAGGTATTACTTTCAGTAGCCAAGGAGTAGAAACAATTGAGATTCCCATTGAGTGAATGGATAAAGAATATGCCAAGTGGAGGCTGGAGAGATGGATCAGTGGTTAAGAGCACTTGCTGTTCTTGCAGAGGACCTGGGTTTGTTTCCCAGCACTGACATGGTGGCTTATGATCATTCTTAATTCCAGTTCCAGGAGTTCTCATACTTTCTGATGGTGCCAGACATACCTGTAGTGCCATATTTATACATGCAATCAAAACACTTACATATGTAAAAATGAAAAAGTGCCATGTGTCTATATAGGGGAATACTGTTCAGCAACAAAAAGAAGTAAATAACTGATGCATGCTACCCAACATGAGCCTCAATCATTATGCTACTTACAAAAAGAGCACTTTGGGGCTAGGGTGGTGGCTCAGTTGGTAAGGGGCTTGTATAGGTTTAAGGGCCTGAGTTCAGGTTCCTAGTACCCTTATATATAAAGGGCCTGGTGTACTGATGTGTGTCTGTAGTCTCAGCACTGGTGAGTCAAAGCCTGGAAGATCCTGAGGCTTGTTGGCCACACTAGCCATTCTAAACAAATTGGTGAGTGTCAGGCTTAGTAAGAGAACCCAGTATTTTTTTATTTAAAACAACAACAGCAGAAAGGTAGCGAGAAAGAGCTATTGAGGAATGTACCTGCTTCTGACCTCTGGCCTCCACACATGTGTATGTAAGTGAATGCACATCACATGTGTTTGCCCAAACACACAGAGACCACTTGATATGAGTCAGGCACAGAGTTTAGTGATTAGGACTTATAGGAATTGGAGGGAGATAGGAAGTCACTGCTGAGTATGGAATTTCTTTATGGAGTGATGAAAATGTTCTAAATTAGATAGTGATGTTGCAATCTAAAGAACAGAATTGTACACTTAAAGCTGTAAATCATGTATATAGGTTTGAAAATTTTAAAAGGTGTATTCATTTTTATTTTATACGTATGATTGTTTTTCCTGTGTGTGTGTGTGATATGTGTACTGCGTGTGCCTTGTGCCTGCAGAGGTGAGGTGACACTGGATCTACTGGAACTGGAGTTACAGATAGTTGTGAGTCACATATGAATGCCAGAAACTGAACCCAGGGCCTCTGAAAGAGCTCTTTACAACTGAGCCATCTCTCAAGGCTTGGATTTATTTTTGTATAAAGTTGTTATTAAGGACATATAGAGAGATTCATTTGTGTCTGTGAGCATAAATGAGTTCTACAGTGATGCACATTGTTTGCCTGTGAAGAAATTCTTCTTTTTCAAGTAAATATCCTCTGTGCCTATAAAATTGTACTCCATTTTATATATGGAAATAATATGTGGGAAAACTACATATTTTGTGACTAAACAAGTTATACAATAAAAGTACTAATAAGTCTTTTCTTTTCTTATTTCTTATTTTACTCTGACTAGGTCCTTCAAGGGTTAGATTATCTACACAGTAAATGCAAGATAATTCATACCGACATAAAGCCGGAAAACATCTTGATGTGTGTAGATGATGCATATGTGCGAAGAATGGCAGCCGAGGCTACTGAGTGGCAGAAAGCAGGTGCTCCTCCTCCTTCTGGGTCTGCAGGTGAGGGAGCTGTGCCCTCACTGCTTCAGTCTGCTTGGGGGCTATGAGCTTTCAAAGTTATGCATTGAAGACAGTTGAGTTTGATGCATATATATTAGGAACTTTTTCTAAGAGTTTGGACTTGCTGAAAATAACTTTTTTGAGAAGATGTTCTAGTTAATTTTATTTTAGTTGTTTGTACTACCTTACCTTTGCCCTTTACTAAAAGACCACCTGAATTATTAGCTGTTGTTTCATTTACATAGGAGCATGTCATTGTGTTGTTGAAATCGCTAAGGAGAATATATAACAGATTTCTTGTAGCCTACCTGCAGTCATCTGAATTTTTTCTGATTTAGATTTCATAAAACTCTTTTCTTCTCTTAAGTTAGTGTAGCTGCATCCTTCTCAGTTTAACTGATATATTGGGTATTAGCTGTGAAAGATTGAGGGCTGGGGAGTGGGATAGGGGACCAGGTCACTTGAGCATTACCATAGTTTTTCTTCTGAGTTTCATAGAATTCATTGGTGGTAGTGAAGTGCTGGCTATGCTTCCAATGTAACCACATTGCCTGTGCCCTGGTACATTGCCCAGCAAATGTACAGACTAAAGGGATAAAAGTCTTGTGACTGACAGGGGCTTCTAAGAGGTGTGCTTTTGCCTCATCTCATATGCCATCATGATGGTATTAGCTCATGCAACCAATTTACGAAGTTTTTAATGCTTGTAAGGCTGACTTCTAGCATCATTGATGAGGTGGGCTGTACTGTGTGATTTAGTTTAGTTGTATGATGCTTTCAAGTAGTTTTCAAACATAAACATGTTTGGCTCTATAACAGACTTTTTCTTCTTTCCTCCATTCTCAATTTGTCAGTCAGTGCTTTGAGAGAGACTGTTTGCATGACAAGCGTCTTATATATGAACAGCTTTTCTTGTACCCTGTAAGAGTCAGTGGTGTGTTTGCATTGCGTAAACTTTTTCTTGGTTCCTATCTTTAGAAACCTCAGAGCTTTAAGTTTTTTGAAATTGGGTAGTTGTTAAAAGACAGTATTATTTCATTTTTCAAATCAAAATGTCCAAAGGTACCTGTTTTCCTCTGAATGTCCATTTTGTTTTGTTTTGTTTTAGTGAGTACGGCTCCACAGCAAAAACCTGTAAGTATTTTACATGTATATTCAGCATGTCAAAAGAGACTATTCTCTATTGAGCTTCTCAAATTATTTAGCAAATGTTCTAGTCTTTATTAATTTAAAAGCAGACATGTTAATAAATGCTCTGTATTCCACCCTCCACCTCTGTCCCCCAAAACAGCTTGTCTTCCTGCCATGGATGGGAATAGTCAAAGCTACTGTGAGACCAGTCTCCTTCTGTGCTCTCTGTTCTACAGTAGGCCAAGTTCAGTGAATTGCAAGGTTTTACATCAAGTTAAAAGATTCTTTTAATCTTTTTAAAATTACATCTGCTTAGCCTTTAAGTATCTTATTTGCCAAAACCCTTTTAACTTTTTATAGCCAGCTGTTTTAAGTATGAGTGAGTGTCATCTGTTCTGTGGACCTATTATCTTGGAAAAGAAGTTCAAATCTGATGAATTGTTGCCAGAAAATCCAAATCCCTTTTATAGTTCTATCCTGATAATGGATTTGGGCTTATGGGCCTATGAATCTTTAAAGGTACTCATTGCCAATACTTTCCAAGACATACGGCTGTAGCTGGAGGTCAAGAAAACTGTGGCTTTTCCTTTTTTGTCCTTTTATGTTATATGCTTCTTTCTGAAAGTTCATGTTAAATTGGCTGTTGATTGCAGCTCAGTATAAGAGCCAAACACAGACATTGCTGTTGGCCACCTGTCTTGGTAGGTGTTTGTTTTTGTTGTTAAGGAGGGAGAATGATTCTGGATATAGGCAGCAGCAAAGAAAGCTTGCAAGAGATTCTTGCTCAGAGCCAGCCAGGTATTTCAAGGTGCTCAGTTCTCCTGGACTTTATAATGCAAGGTATGCCCCTTCAAGGGGAAGACCAACAGTATAAGCACAATCCTATCCTAAGGTAGATCATGAAAAAGCAGAGTTAGAATTCACCATGTTGCCAGCACTTATACTCCTGAAGAGTGTTTAAGAAGAAGCACCTGACCTATGGTACTTTCTTGCCATGTTGTAGATAGGAAAAATATCTAAAAACAAGAAGAAAAAGCTGAAAAAGAAACAGAAAAGGCAGGCTGAGTTGCTGGAGAAACGCCTACAGGAGATTGAGGAATTGGAGCGAGAAGCTGAAAGGAAAATCATAGAGGAAAGCATCACCTCTGCCATACCTTCCAATGAGCAAGATGATGGATATCACCCAGAGGTGAAACTAAAGGCAGCAGAATTAGAGGAGGCAGCTGAAGAAGAGGCAGCAAAGGATAATGGTTAGTATAACTGGGAGCAAGAAAGAGAGCTGATGGGTGTGTGTCCTGGAGCTGCATGAAGGGACCAGCCAATGTTCCACACAGGTTGGCTTTGTGCTGCTGCCTCGAATATTAAGGATGACTTTTCCTAACTCCTTATTAGAGATTATGGGAAGCAGCCTGTACTCCATTTGTAAAATGTCTGCTGGGCATATGTTAACATTTCAAAGTAGGTTTTCAAAAAGGGAAGAAGGAAGTCTGAGAAATATCATATCTTTTTCCTGTTAATGATGACCCTTCTTTTATAATATTGTGATTAACCTTTTGCCTAGCTTTAGTGCGCCATAAATCTCACTCTAAAACTGCAGAGGAAAGGGTGAATGGCTGGAAAAATGGATCAGGAGTCTTGCAGAGTAACCACCTGTGTCATGTTGCTCACACCTACTGTAACTCCATCTCTAGGGAGATCAGATGCCTTTGGCATCTGAGGCCATGAGCATGTACACACACACACACACACACACACACACACACACACACACACACACAATTTAAAATGAAAATCTTAAAGATCAGCTACAATTATCATCTTTGAAAAAAGCGGTGGGGAAGGGTTGAAACGAAAGTCCAGTTTTACTCAGAATTTTACCTCAAGCTAACTTGTTCCTAAAAATAGAAGGCTAATTATTAAATAAGCAGAAAACAAGACTGCCTTGAAAGCCAATAGACATGTTCTGTGGTACATTAAAAGTATCTTAGCTGGGTGTGGTGGCACATACCTTTAATCCCATTACTTAGGAGGCAGGCAGGTGGATCTCTGAGTTGACTCTTATCCTGATTTGCAAAGGGAGTTTCAAGACATCCAGAGTTACATAGAGAAACCCTGTCTGGAAAAACCAAAATCAAAATGAAAAAAATACAAAGAAAAGTGTCTCTTTTTGAAGAAGCTAACTAGTACTACTGTTCAAGGAGAGTTATGACTCTTAATCTTAACCCCATATTTTTTAAGGTGAAGCTGAAAACCAGGAAGAAAAAGAAGATGCAGAGAAGGAAAATGCTGAGAAAGATGAAGATGATGTTGAAGAGGAACTTGCAAACATAGATCCTACATGGATGGAGTCCCCTAAAGCCAATGGCCATATTGAAAATGGTCCATTTTTATTGGAACAGCAGCTGGAGGATGAAGAGGATGATGAGGATGACTGTGCAAATCCTGAGGAATATAACCTAGACGAGCCAAATGCAGAGAGTGATTACACGTATGGCAGCTCCTATGAACAGTTCAATGGTGAATTGCCAAATGGACAACATAAGAGTCCAGAGTTTTCCACATCATTGTTTTCTGGGCCCTTAGAACCTGTGGCCTGTGGCTCTGAGCTTTCAGAGGGATCACCACTTACTGAGCAAGAGGAAAGCAGTCCATCCCATGACAGAAGCAGGACAGTTTCAGCCTCTAGTACTGGAGATTTGCCAAAAAGTAAGTGTCTTTGTGCATCTCTGTCTGCTTTTACTGGGCAGGGTCATACTTTGGTAAACACTGTGAAAGGAGTTGGCTAAAGGGGACGAGACATTTAAATGTGTACTAACCCTTTAATTTCAATGCTTAATATTCAAGAACCAATGAAATGCTTTAGAAATGTGTCATATGCTCCCTGAGTTTCTCTTACTCTCTGAAATCCTATCCCTGGACATTTTTCATTTATTGTATATATTCCGTGATATCAAATACTTAAATCACCTTCACCACTAACAACTTCATAGCTTTCTACATACAACCCTTTTCTAGCTGGTAGTTAGTAGTGTTTTTGGGTTTTGTTTCTATTCAAGGGAACACCTGCTGGTTTTCAGCTATACCAAGAAACAAGTTGTGTTTTATTTGATAGTTGTCCTTGTTTATAAAATTCTGCTTTTGATAAAGCATAATGGCAGATTATAGATTGGATCTTAGGTTCTTGTCTACTTGATGCCCTATCTTCAGACCTATATTTTGGGAGCAAATTCCATGTAGCTAATTGCAGAATAATTTAAGGAAGGAAAGATTGGGTATCACAGTTAATGTCCATATTCTGGCCCTTAGTGGAAAAGTTCAGAATCCTCCTCTGCCCTCTACTGCCAAGAGTATTTTTAACATGTAGCAAGTAATTGAGCCAGCCCAATAGGCAAAAGATTCTGCAGCCTCTTTAGTTGCACCAGGCTAGCACCTTTGTTACTCACTGGCTGTAATTAATTGTCCTAGCTTTATGTTTTGCTCACTTGGCAGTGCATGGTTTACTCCTCACTCCTGGTCTGGCTAGGGAGTGGTAGAGTTCACATAGACTAAATACAGGTTCATTTCTTGGCAATGGCACCAGTGATTTGTATCTTTTCTGCTTTTATTGTTTCTATTGCAGCTCAATTTTCACACATTTACACATTCATATACAAAGTAATTTATGCAATAGCTTCTCATTATTTTTTACATGATAGTTTAGAACAGTGGCTTCAAATATAGGAAATTGAACCCCCAGCTTAAAACCTGATAGTCATGGTACTTCAGTTTCTTAAACTCCTTGTACTTCCATTTCTTCTTCTATTAAAGGGAAGCAATGGCCACATCTAATGTTGTTACTATTGAAGCAAATGCTGTGTGTTAAATTATGTGTGAAAAAAATTCAGTCCATGTACACTAGTTGCTTAAAGTCTCCTAATAGGCATACTTTTTACTGCTATGTCACATTGGTAGTCTCTGAGGCCCAGGCATGGTGAACAGCTCAGCATAGTCCTGCTAGTAACTCATGGGTCTTGGTTCCTTGTTTGATTCCACCTACCACATTATCATTCATGCTGGGAAGCCAGGGTAAGTAGGTATAGGTTAAGGCCTGAAATGGGAAAAAAAAATTCTTATGAAAAACTGAGAATTTATAATTGTAATGAGTAAGGAAGGGTTCTAATTTAGGCAAAACCTAAAATTCCATTGTAGAAAGATAATTTAACTGAAAACTCATAGCTTTTATGTAAAGAACACTTGGACACTAAGAGAGCTAGTTTTATCTCTTGATTGGCAGGATGCCGTGCAGCTTTCTTGTCTGCTTTGTCTTTGAAGGAGTGAGAGGAATAACTTATGCTTGGGCCCTACTGTCCCTCTACAGCAGCCCCAGTCTTCCTCTGTTTGCAGTTTCTGCTTGCTTTGCTGTTTCTTGGGGAAGTTTACCAGGTCTTATGCATCTTAAGTGTTGCCACTATCCTGATCTCTGTTCTGACCTTGTTCTTCTTATGCTGTAGTCTTTTTCTGACTTACTTATGCCTTCCTATGATTTCCATTGACTTCTATGGCATTAATGGCTCAATCCCTGTTCATTCACTCAATAACTACTGAGTCAAGGCAGCATGTGGGGCTTAGGGAGAAAGTGGTGGATCTGCCTAGTGCTTCCATTCCCTAGTGAGAATGATGGTGTGAGGTAAGAGTGTGCAGGGCTGCTATGGATCTTAGCTAGAATATGCCTGTATTGTTTTGATTATCATCTGCACTCCCATTCTTTTCTGTCATATGCCCTATGTGGTAGTTTTTGTCAACTTGACACAAGTCATCTGGGAAGAAGGAACCTCAGTTGAAGAGTTGCTTCCATCATATTGACCTGTGGTCATGTCTGTGGGGCATTTTCTTAATTAATGATTGATGTGAGATGGCCAATTTTACTGTGGGTGGGTGGTACCACCCCTGGGCAAGTAGTTCTGGGCTGTATTAGAAAGTTGAGCAAACTGTGGGGACCAAGTCAATAAGCAGCATTCCTTTGTGGTTTTTACTTCAGTTTCTGCCTCTGGGTTTCTGCTTGAGTTCCTAACCTGACTTTCCTCAATCATGGTCTATACTGTGGAAGTTGGTCTGATCAGTGTTTTATTATAGCAACAGAAAGCAAACTAGGACACCCTTGCCAGCCCCTTCTCAAAATAGGACCCTCCTTCTTTGGCCCTAAGGTACAGACCATTGCTGGACTGTATTGTTTCTGTCTATGCATTGTCTCTACCTACCATTCTGATTTCCTTCCAAATCACTCTTCCAGGTTGGTGCTGAAGTTTTACATCATGCTAATCAGATAAATTCCCTTATTCCTAATTCTTCACAGCTCTTCATGGGGTCCAGCAGTCATCTCCACAGTGATGCATGTGCCCATGAGCAACAGAACAATCAACTGAAATACAGAAATGAACTATTAGGTCACCTCTGTGTACTAAAATAGATGTTTTGGAAGTCTAGCTCAATAAGTAGCTGTATATGCCATGGTATATGTATATTATATAGAAACTGCATGCTATAGATACTAGGATACTTGTAAATATTTAAGCATTTATCATCTGAAGAATTAACTAAAGTTTTTTTTTTTACTTAGTTCATACTCAGTTCTCGTCTTTAGTTTGAAAATAGTATGATAAAACAGTGCACCCCACCCCCACCCCATCCCCAGAAGTAAGCATTGGTGTGAGTTTGTGCTGGTTTTTGCCATTAGAGCAAAATGTACACATTGGAGAATAGTAAAAGACAGGCCATGGCCAAATCATGATGTTCGAAGAACTTAGATGCCAGGTAAAAGAATATAGACTTCCAGTACTTTGATAGCCTTTGATGGTTGAGATGAGGAGATTGTCTTAGGATATTAGCTGCTGGAATAGCTAAAACAGCTAATGGACATAACTTGTCTTATGACATCTGAAGGGCAAAGGCCCAGAGCAGATAATGGTCTTGTTAGTTTGACTGCTGGGTCTCTTTGGAGTCTTCACTACATAATCTTCTCAGTCAGTCCTTGTTCAGGCTGCCATGTTATGGACATTGCATTTTAGCTCTTGATCCTTAGGCTATTCTCTATCTAGAAGTACACATGCATCTTTTAAAACATGTCCCATCATCTTCTCCCTGTTCCCCAAGTGATCTAACTAGCTTCTGTTTCTCACAAAACTTGATCCTCTGAGTCATTTCTCCATAAATCCTGAGCACTCCACAGTCTGCTTCTTAACAGCATGCTGATGTCTCTGCACCACCAAGCTGGTGGTCTGTTCAGAAATTTTCAGATTTTGTGCTGGACTGTGGTTAAGGGTCTTTGCAGTACATATCTCCTCTGCCTCGAACTTCTCCTTATCATGTTTTCCTTGAATGTCAACTTCCCAGAAAAGTTTTCTCAGGGGCTGTCAAGATGGCACAATAGGTAAAGGCACTTGTCTCCAAACCTGATGACCTGAATTCAGTCCCCAGAACACACAGGTATTTGTGTGACCTCCATACAAGTACTGTACCTCTCCCTCCACAGTACGTGAATAAATGTAAAAAGAGAAAAAAAGGTTTTTTGCATCACTTTTGCAGCCACCTCTCTTCTTAGTTTTGTTTTTCTTTGTGGCATATCTAGTTTTCTGACATGTTAATATGAATTGCTTGTGAGCTTACATTATTGCCTATATTCCCACACACACACCTTTTTTTTTTTTAATTTTTTTTTTTATTTTGAGACTTTGAGACATGGTTTCTCTGTGTAGCTCTGACTCTCCTGGAACTCACTCTGTAGAACAGGCTGGCCTTGAACTCAGAGATCTGCCTGCCTCTGCCTCCTGAGTGCTGGGATTAAAGGTGTGTGCCACCATTACCTGGCTATTACTGGCTGTATTTTCAACCAGAGTATGACATGAGTTTCCTAATTCTAGTGTGCCTTTTTAACTGTGTTCTGGCACCATAATGGCATCTAGAAAGGCCTTGGTAAATGCTTGTCAAAGGAATGGGTCAGGTATTGGCATTAATTGTCCTAGTTCTGACCCTTATCTAGAGAGAGAGGCTGTTTGAGCCTTTGTTTTAGGATGTTTTAAACGTCTTATGTGCAACACAAAGTACTGGCAGCTGTCTCATCACCTACCGTCTTGCTAGACAAAAGAGATCAGATTTTGAGAAAGTGACTTAAAATCCCAGTGCTTCCTAAAATAAAACCTGCCATTTTTATTCATGCTCTAGTGGAGACAGAGAAAAGTTACCAGCTTTTCATTTTGGAAGGGAAAGAGTGCCAGTAAGTTTTTTTGTGTTAGCACCATCAGTGAGAAGCAGTGTGAGTCCAGGCACACCTAAGAATGAGTTTGCAACAGATGTGAGTACATATGTGTTCATGTGGGCCTTTGGAGTGCTACAGTCAGGTTCCTTTCCTCGCTGGCACACTTGAGAAAGAAAATCAGGGACACACATAGAATATATTTTATCTCCTGTTGTGTTCTTATACAATTAAATTAATGAAATGAATTACGTATGATTGTTTAAGACACACTGTCAGCTATTTATAAACCTAAAACTAGAGGATAGTAGCATGTTACCAGATTTAGTTTAGTGAAATCACAGAGGAATGTTAACTGCAAAGAAACTGAATTTAAACTGTGGTAATGTTGTGTTGAAAATAGATTTCTTCCAATGCACTTGAATCATACAGCTTTTGGAGATGTCTTTAAAAACAACCACTGGGAGACATAAGTGGATTCCAAATTACCTGCTTCCCTGGTACCCTGACATCTGTCAACCAAGCTACCTAATCTCAAGTCTAGCACAGAATGTTTGTATAGTTTCTTCAAGTGCCTGCTCACTCACTGACCCTAAAGTAAAATCAAGGCGTGGCCATTTAGCTAGATGCTGTTCTGACTTGAATATGTGTGCCTGTTGTGTATCTTTGGGTTGTTCCTCTTCATTCTTTCCTGAAAACAGTCTCAGAGAGTTTGTCATTTGCTAGGCTTGCAGTTCGTAGGTGTTGAAACTAAGATTTGGATCCAGTTGAACCATACTGTTCTTGACAGTGACAGTGGGGGAGTGATAGTATGAGGTGTGTCTTATCTAGTCACTCACCTGTTGATCAGCGTACTGTGGTTATCCTGGAACATTGCTCTCATTCCTTTGCACATTTTGCCTCCTCATTTAGGTTCTTCTGCTTCTTTCATTATCATTATTTTCCTGTTCCTGTGTTACTTTTCTTTCTCTTAGCTCCAACCTAGTCTTTGATAAGACCCTATATGAATGACCATCCTTATACAGGGGTATGGGCATAAGGCAAGTGTCAAGAGAACCTCTCTGGCCCAAATTGATTCATAAATGGAGGGAAAGCCATGAGAGTTCAAACACTGACCAGAGTTGAGATTCTGTAGCCTTCCTCTGGATTATCTGGATGCTTTAGGTCCTGGTGGCCCTGCTACAGTCTGCCCTTACTTCCTCTATGGGGTTTACCAACAAATTGAACCCCCTCAAGTACTGTGGTTCCTCAGTTTAGTACACACTTAGAGAAGCTTGGTGTGCATAAGCATCAACTTGGCGTGAACAAAAGGACTCCTCAATTAGGGTGTTATTGTTCTGCATTGAGCTGAGTTTTCTGTTTAGTCTATAAATTCCATTTCAACATGATCAAAAATCTGAGCGTGTAAGGGCTCAGATTAAGTATGAAGAGGAACGTACTAACCTGCTCATAACTACTTACAGCATAGTTAAGGCTTAGCTGAGAACTTTTCTGAAGCCAGTAACCCTAGACCTGGGCCTGCTATAGTAGTCTCCCTCAGGCTCATCCTAAAGTTGAGTTAGCTGAGCTAATGAGTTGCCTTAAAACCTGCTTTTATGGCCCACTTCAACTTGTGAGAGCACTGGTTTTGCGTCTTCCTGTTCAAAACTAAGCCATAAAGGTATTCATGCTCGCATGACATCGGTGAACTGCATATTGCTCAGAAGCAATTGGTTACCTGTGTTTATCTTTATGTGGCTTTAGTATTTCACCAGTAGTTCAACCTGCAGGATTCTAGGCTTATCCTATCACTCTCCTAAAAAAAAAAAAAAAAAAAAAAAAAAAAAAAAAAAAAAAAGGCTGTACCTGGCTCACACACTGCAAATCTCTTGTCTTCTTTTTTAACTATCTTGCTGTTTGCTTATGACAGCAAAAACCCGTGCAGCTGACCTGTTGGTGAACCCTCTGGATCCTCGAAATGCAGATAAAATTAGAGTAAAAATTGCTGACCTGGGAAATGCTTGTTGGGTGGTAAGTAGAGTCTTCTTTTTACATTTTAATCATGATTTTGTGTGAGAAGATGCTTTTTTAAAAACAATATTTATCACATCTATTTTTTTCCAGCATAAACATTTCACAGAGGATATCCAGACACGTCAATATAGGTCCATAGAGGTTCTGATAGGAGCTGGCTACAGCACCCCTGCAGACATTTGGAGCACAGCGTGCATGGTATGAACCACCTTTGCCACTTGTCTTCCCTAGAAATGACTTCTCTTGAATCCTCTTGATGGGGTGGAGTCTTGTGGAGATCACCATTATAAAATGGGTGAGGAGAAGGAGGTTGTGCCTGGGTGTTGTAAGCACTGGAAGAATTCTTCTCAGATATGCTTGAGGCATAGTCTTGTCACAGATGGTCTCTTCTTCAGGCTCTGTGCAGCCTGTTGCCCCAAGAATCAGACTTATTCGAGGAATTGCTTTTAGTCTCTGGAAGTTTTAGGGTGTTTTAGGCTCCCTGTCACATCATGGGGTAAAGTCAGATGCCTTCTCACAGGAGAGATGTGACTGTACTTAAAAGTTTGTACCATAGGCAGCTAGCCTCTCCCAGAGGTGCAGGCTCTCTCTTCTCCCTCCTATCGGATATTTCTTCATCTGCCGGTCATTTTCTTTCTTTCTCAAATGCAGAGAGTTCCGCCTTGTTTTCTGGCATGTGCTGGCTCTCCTGAGACAACAATGGTGGCACAAACTTCCTTGCTTGAGTTTGTTTCCCCTAGGAGCAGCAGGAGCATTCCTTTGACTTGGACATTCTGCGTTTGTCTTTCTAAGCTAAACTCAAACTCACCACACATCATGTGCACAGGTACACATTTGTGTATAGGCACATGTACACATATATGCACATACAAGTAGAGAGCAGAGCTCATCCCCGGGTGTTATTCTTCAGCCATCCTCCTTGTTTTCTTGAGGCAGGATATTTCATTATTTTAGAGCTCTTGATTAGATTAGGCTGGCTGGAGAATGAGCCCCAGGGCTTGTTTGTCTCTGCCTCTCTAGACCTGGTTTTATAAGCATGTACCACCACGCCTAGCCTTTCTATATGAGTTCTGAGAATTAAACTCCCAGGCTTCCATGGCAGACACTTTACCAACTGAGCCATCTCTTCAGCTCAACATCTGTTTATTTGTTTCATTTTTGAAATGTAGCCCAGACTAGTCTCAAAACTCAGCTTCCTGAGTGCTGAGATTACAGGCGTAGCTACTGCACCAGGCTTCTGTGCATCTTGTTGCTATTTGCTCTAAACTATGACTTGATAAGCCTGAGTAGTCCCTCACCCAAGAGCTAATGCGGTTTGCCTTTCACTAAGTATCCAGCCAGTCAGCACATTTTTCTCAGTTGGCTTTTTGTTGTTCTTTGGTGGGAAAGATGACATGTATTCTATTTAGTATTACTTAATTTTATTGTAGTTCTAAGGGTGGAGCCCAGAGGTGCATACCCACTAGGCAAGTATTTTTTCCAATTGAAGCACATCCTCAGATCTTGTATTAGCTTTTTAAAGAAATTCTCTTTGGATATTTAAATGAAAGGGTTCCTGTACAAGGCTTAGTGCTCATTTTCTGAAAGGGGGTGGGGGAAATGAGCAAGCAGAATAAATATGTTTACCTGTGTTCAGAACTTAATTTAATCTTTGTTTTGAATTTATGTCCAGTAGTGCTAATATAAAAGCATTTTAACCATTTAAAACCTTTTGGCCAGGTGTGGTGACGCACACTTTTAGTTCCAGCAGGTACGAGGCAGAGGCAGGCAGATCTCTGTGAGTTCAAGTCCAGCCTTGTTTACACAGTGAGTTCCAGGACAGTTAGGGCTACACAGAGAAATCCTGTCTTGAAAAACCACACACACACAAAAATGTATGATATGTCTGTGTACCATTGTGCATGCCTGGTGCCTGTGGAGGTCAAAAGAGGGTGTCTGATACCCTGGGACTAGTGTTACCACTGAACTGCCACGTCTATACGAGGAGCTCAACCCAGGTCCTCTGCAAGAGCAGCAAGTGCTCTTAACTGCTGAGCCATCTCTCCAGCATTTTGTTAAGCAGATAATGTGGGATGCTATGAGAAACATGAGATGCTTTTCCACTTTCACGTTATCATTATCTGAGATGATTGATGTAGCCAGATATGAAACACCTTGCCTTCCTAGACTCTTGTTCTGATAATTCTAGAAAATAAATTTAAATTTATTAAAAACTTTTTTTTTTCAATGAGAACCAAAAATCTAGTTCTTAGTGGTTGAAAGAAGCTACTGTCCATGTGATAGTTACTTCATTTTGAGGTTCTGTGTGGAGAGGCTTTTGCTTTGCAGTGTGAGGGTAGAAGGAAGTGGAGGCCAAACCACAGGAGGCAGAGGCCAGGTCAAAAGGAAAGGAGTGCCTTGATGGATGGGCTGTGTGTGCTGGGCAGTGCGTGTGCATCCCATTTCAGGTGGGAGCAAGGCCAATTTCTATTTGTCCTCAGCAATACAGAAGGCCATGTGCCAGGGCTGCCATGGGTCAGGCTCTGAGAACTCTTTGAACCATCAAATTTTATGCTTCTAATTTTGGATATTAAGTTTGGTGACGTAAGTGTGAAAACCAGGACATTACAGAAATGTGGATAACAGTTGAGCTCTTGGCATACTCTTACACCAGCTTGTCTGTCTTGCCTCCCATAAGATTTATTCCTGTGCTCTATGCTGTTTTCTGCCCGTTTATCATTCTCTTGTTGTAAGGTGTTTGTAGTTCAATAAATCACATGGCACTAAGGAAATGCTGTATCTGTCTCCTTTTACCCCTTTTCAAGAGGCTGTTTCTGGTGATCTCAGTGCTCTGGGCTGCTTAGAGGTTTTTGTCAGTTCAGTGGCTGAAATGGGGATTTTTCAAAGGAACAAGCCTTTGTTCCTCCTTGCAGGGTTGTGACTGAGGTCGCTTGTTCTTCCTAGAGAGCACGCCATAGAGGAGGAGCCAATGCTTGCTTACCTATTTTCCCCTCTGAAGTTTAAATTTGCCCTCCTAATGCCCAGCCTTGATAAGGCCATAGATAGTTGTTGCAGAATTCATAGCCCTTCCAGTTTTACAAATGGTATAACTCTGACCAAGGCTGCATTGGGCCCTGGTGCTATGATGAGGAGAATTTGGCCTCTGTAGATGGACAACTACAACCAAGAAGAGCAGCAGAACCTGCCAGTTCATGGCTTTTGGCATCTTGTGGGTGTGACTCCATATAGACATGAAGTCTATGTGCTGAGTGTTACCTCTTTGTACGCAGGTGGCCTTTCCAAATAGGGGAGCTTTTGTGTCTTCATGGCGAGTCCTGGCCATGATCAGAATGAAAAAACCAAAACTTAATTCTGACAAATTTCTCCAGACTTCTTCAGCACTGGGCAGGTCATGACCTTATTTAGTCAGAACAGAGAAAGAAGTACTTGTTCTCCCCTGAACTGAGAACAGACAGTGACCTAGGGGAAAGCCCTCCAAAGGGACTGGACCAAGAACCAAAGGAAGACTCCAGAGTTGCCTAATATTGAATACTAACAATAGAACTTGTGCTAGAGAATAGCTTAGTCAGTAGATGGCAATAATGTTTCCTATTTCCACAGCTGCTAGCATTAAAACATTTTTGTGACCAAAAAGGGGGCGGGGAATGTTTTCATTGTTACATGTATTTGCCCTGTTGTATGTCATAATTAAGAAATCTAACCACCCTATCCAGGGAGCCATTCTCCCTTTCTCTTTATAGTTCTCTTTTTGTTTGCCTCTTTAAAAAAAAGATTTATTTTTGTTTTATGTGTATGGGTGCTTTGCCTGCACCACATGCAGGCAGACTATATGGAGGCCAGAAGAGGATATCAAATCTGCTGAAACTGGAGTTACAGATGGTTGTGAGCCTACCATGTGGATGCTGGGAACTGAACCCTGGTCCTCTGGAAGAGCAGCCAGTGCTCTTAATCTCTGAGCATTCTCTTTTTTTTTTAAATCATTTCATTGATAGCTTTCTTATAAGCACTACTTTGGAAACCTGAATGCTGTTCAAAAAAAAAATCATCTTTTTCAATGTTGGACATGAAAAAGGTGAGCACAAAACTACAGAGGCGAGGGGCTAAAGCACATCCAGGGTTCTTCTTGAAACCAGAATCCCAGTGGCTTCTAAAGTCTCCTTCATCCTGCTAGCGTTTCTAAATTTCCATCATGGCTTGCAGGTTATTGAATTGCTTTACAGGTATGAAACACTCTCGTCCACTTAGAATCGGGGCCAAATGAAAAGTTTTCTTTGTGAGAGATTGGTCCAGCTACCATGATTGTTAATTGGGTGGCTAGGTGGGGGTCCCAAACCGAGGGCCTCTGTTGTGCCTAGTGATGGTGTCCTTGTTGCAGCTGCAGTGCTGGGCTGCCAGGCTGTCTTTTGCTGAGATGACAGTGCTATGCCCTTTTAGACCCAAGCCTGCTTCAGGACAGGTGCCTTGACTTTATGCTTAGCACAGAGGCAGCTGATCATAGTGTTTTTTTTTTTTTTTCTCTTGCTTTTCTCCTTCTCAATCAGGTTGTTTTTCATGTCTAAAGTCAAGGGTATGTGGCTGCCCTGCTAGTTAAGACAGCTGTTTCCTGGTAAATGAGCCTCAAGGAGCCTTCTCAGCACTCTGCCATTAGAAGGGAGAGAAAGAGGATGACTAATATTGGGGCAGCCCTTGGGGATGGCTCTTCAGCAGAAATGGGATAGGCAGTCTCGGAAGGAGAGGTGTTGGCATGGTCACCTATTCACAAGCATCATCAAGCAGGAAGGGCTTATCCATGGTAGTATTAAATCTGGAAGAAACTAGAATGGGTGTTAACCTTTAAAAAATATTAATCATCAGAACAATAGCAACTGCTGTCTTTGCACATCTTAAAAAATTAGAATCCTAGTCCTGAGCCTTTTTTCTGAGCAAAGCAAGTAGGAATGAGTAGGCTTCTCTTCATGCTGATGTTCTGAGTGGTAGTAGGTAGCAGCATGAGGAGAGGTGTTCCCTGCCATCTAAGGAGGCCTACAGGGTGATTTACTACACCAAGGGAAGGGTCTCTTGGTTCTAGCTGCTCTTCTTCTTGAGTTAGATGAGTGAGCTGATGATGACCAAGATGCTGGAATTAGTCCTTGATCCTAATTAGGCACATGAAGAAAGCACAGCAGTGTGTGCTCCGGAGGACCTTGGACTCAACACAGGCTTGACAGAGTCCTGACTTTAGCCTTACTGCACTCTGCGTAGAAGCTGTAGGGTGCAGTGACCAGAGCTGCTGCTGACTTCTAGGTAGCTTGGTTTCACTTCCTACAGTGTTAAGAGAGCCGTAGTCCTTCCCTCTCCCATTAGAAGACATATAAAAATATCCCTGTAGCTTCTGTGAACTTCTCCAGAAGGAAGGAAAACTAGGGCTTGAGCTGTTCTAGGATGTTCTTTGGTCTGCTTGTGCTCCTCTGCAAAGGTAGGCTTCTTCTAATAGAGACCTGCTGGCTCTTGAGCCATCTCTGAAGTGCTCAGCATGTCATCTGTTGTGTTCTAGGCATTTGAGCTGGCAACAGGAGACTATTTGTTCGAACCGCATTCTGGGGAAGACTATTCCAGAGATGAAGGTGAGTGTTGTTGTCCACTGAGTCCCTTAATGGATCTGCTCCTTCTCAGCTTCTAGAGAGTATTGTGTTGTTTTACTGAAACAGAACCATGTTTTGGTTTTCAAACACCAAATTCAGATGCTTTTCCTTTGAGTTTGAAGCCCTCTCAGTGCCAGTGAATGGGCAGCACCCACCTGACACAGTTTTTCTGGTCTTCTGGGTAAAGGAACCTACTGGTAGATAAGGACAGATTATCACTCTGTGATTCCTTTGTCCACAGCTCTGCTGCCCATTTTCCTGTACTGTTTGGGAGCTAAGTTGAAAACCAGGGAATTCAGACTTGAATTCCTTCTGTAAACCTGACCATCTCCATCCTTCCTTGCTTGCAATGCTGGGGTAGCCTGGGGTAAGCTGGCATCAGTCATTGTTGGTGCTCCAGTTGGTGTCTGAGGCCTGCCAGTCCCATGAACCTCTGCATGGATGTGCTGCAGACATTGTTGATTTGAATCTATTTCTGATTTTTTACTAATTTCACTTTTCCCCTCTTCTTTTATCCCATCCTTCCCTTTGTCCTCCCCATTCCTATATCCTTTTTTTTTTTCTCTCCTCATAGACCATATAGCCCACATCATAGAGCTGCTAGGCAGTATCCCAAGGCACTTTGCTCTGTCTGGAAAATATTCTCGGGAATTCTTCAATCGCAGAGGTAGTACCTCTTCTCTTTGAAAAGCGCCACGATGCAGACAGAAATGGAATAGCTGCAGGAGCAGCATTAATGGCGACCAAAGCATTTCTTCTAAATTCCAAAAGCAGCTGAGCAGAATGCCTGTGCTGGTGTAAATGCTGGCGAAGACTGAGTCTGGCCTGTGCTGTGGTCACCCTGTACACTGGCCCCTTGTTGGTGCTTGGGACAGCTGGGTGCACTATAGCTTTGAGTTCTGAATCAGCTGGACAAAGGCTGGTTTTGGTCATTCAGGTCGCGCTCCGTTTCTGTCTGTGCGGGCAGTGATAGTGTCTGCATGCAGTGTACTGATTAAACTGTCGTGTGTTTCTGTTTTGCTGGCAATGTTTCCCAATGCAGATCACATAGCATTGATCATTGAACTGCTGGGGAAAGTCCCTCGAAAATACGCTATGTTGGGGAAATATTCCAAGGAGTTTTTCACCAGAAAAGGTAACGGTATTTATGCAACACTAATTTTCAGCATAATCTTCTCCCAAAAGGAGAAATTGTGCATTCATGTTTGAGCAGTGGAAAAAGATCAAGACTGTGCAACTGGGGAGTTCTGCTGAAGAAGGTACTCACGAAATAATCTGGAACCATCTGCTATCTGTGGAGTGAGAGTTTTGTAAGAAAGGAGGCTTCTAACAATCCTTTCTCAAACCTCTACCTATTGACTCCACTCCACACACTATGTATTCAAATATTTGTAGAAAGGACTTCAGTGAGTTTTGGAAAAGAGCGAGATTGAGCTGGGCATGATGGCTTATATCAGTTATCTCAGTACTCCGGAGGCTGAGGTTGGAGAATCAGGAATCCAAGGCCAGCCTAGATTGTAAATAAACAGATTCTCTTTCTGTTTTATTGTTAACAAAGACAGCCTAGAGATGGGCTTCATAGATAGCTATGGACATTTTCTTGGATATGTCTGAGGTATTTGGCATTGTGTAGGCCTGTGAAATCCTACGGACATAACCAGATACCATTTTCTGTGCTATTGTGTTAGGCAAACAATGATTGGTTTTAATCATGTCATTCTCACTGACCATCCCTCGGCCGTGACTCTAACCATTATTTGTCATTTGTAGTCGCCAGGCAGTATCAATGCTTAAAAATACCTCAAAGCCCCAAGTGTCTCTCCCTTCACCCTAAAAAAATGAATCCTCAGAAAAAGCTGGGAATCATAACACTTAGGAGGTGGAGGTAGGAAGGTGGGAGGAATTCTGGGTCATCCTCAGCTACATAGAACATAGAGGTTAGCATGGGCTACATGAGATCTTGTCTGATGACTACAGAAATCCTTCTTAGGTGCTATTGTCTTTTGAGCCTATTTGGTGGTGGTGTTTTTTACCAGCTTGGGTTCAGTTTTATTTATATCCTCCTTTAAAGAAAGTTTGCTTGAGGACTGGGAAGAAAGCTAAAGTGTTTGCCATACAAGCTTGAGGAGCTGAGCTTAATCCCAGTACTTACATAGAAAAGCCAGGTGTTTTTGTGTGCGCTTGTAATCCAGGTGCCAAGAACACAGCACCCTGGAGCTGGGGCTCTAGACAGCTGGCCTAACAATGTCAAGCTTCAGGCCCCAAGGAGAGAGACTGGACTCGAAAGAAGTTAACAGCTCCTGAGGAGCAACACCCTGGCTTGTCTCTGGCCCCGCCACTCACATGTACATATATATATATGCACCCCTATGAACATGTGTATACACACACACACTCAGCTTGAGTAGGACATGGAAAGTCTAGTCCAAGTTGTTTCATTTTAACTCCCTTTCTCCCACTCCTCATCTTTCTTTTTAAAGTACATTTATTTATTTACTTATTGGGGAGGTCATAGGTGACGTAGTGTGCATGTGGATGTCAGAAGACACTTTGGTTTCTTTTCTTCTTTTATTAATGTGATTCCTGGAGACAAAATTCATGTCAAAGGCTTTGTGGCAAGCCGTTTTACCTGCTGAGCCAGCGAGCTCTCTGGCTCCTCTTTCTGATTTATTCAGTTATTTTGTGTGTATTAGTGTTTTACCTACAGTCTGTGCACCACATGTGTACATGGTACCCACAGAAGCATCGGATACCCTGGGACTAGAGTTACAGATGGTTTTGAGCTGCCATGTGGGTATTGAGAACTGAACTTTGGAAGAGCAGCCAGTGCTCTTCAACTGCTTAATCATCTCTCCAGCAACCCTCCCCCCCCCCTTTTTTTTTTTTTAAGAAAGAGTCTTGATCTCCTGATCTCTAGACTCAGCCTTCCAAGTGCTGGAACCATAGGCATGTGTCAGCACACCCAACTGTGCTCTTAGGCTCCTTAGGTTTGGCAGCTGGCCTGGAGCTGTAGCCATTAATTCTCTATCTGTTGAATGTCATTCCAGAACTGACAGCAGCAATGGCACATCTTCTTACTTGTTTGGAAGAGTCCTCCTTAAAGGACAGTTGGTAAATGATGCCTGCTGCACTGAGGTGCTTCCTTAGATGAATGGTTTCGAGGAGATGTACTTGTCCTGTGGCCCTTCATTGACTATGGGCACATTTCACATGGGCTTTTTTCTCAGCACCCTTGCTCACAGGGTATCTGTGGGTGTGGGTATGTCTATAACCATCTTTAGCACTTGTGCTTTATGACTTAAGCGCTTGAATTCTTTTTGAGCCGCTTGTTTGAAAGTGATTTGCACTCCCATCCTCTGTGTCTGTCTGTTTCAGATTTTGTTGTTGTTGTTTTGTTTGTTTGTTTTTTGAGACAGGGTTTTGATGTGTAGCCCTGGCTGTCCTGGGACCTGCTCTGTAGACCAGGCTGGGCCTCAAATTTACAGAGATCATCTGCTTCTGTATCCCGAGTGCTGGGATTAAAGGCATGTGCCACCACTACCCAGCCTGTCTCAGATTTTAAAAACAAAGTTTCACTGTTATCTTTTTAAAATTTATTTATTTTGTGTGTATTTTATGCAGTGTTTTGCTTGCATGTGTGTGTGTGTATATTACATGTGTGCTGGGTGTACAGGGAAGTCAGAAGAGAGCATCAGATTTCTGGGATTGGAGTTATAGATGGTTGTAAGCTGCCATATACGTGCTAGAAATCAAACCTGAGTCCTTTGCAAGAGCAACAAGTGCTCGTAATCACTACAACATATCTGTAGTCCCTGGCTTTTAACTCTTGATCCTCCAGCCTCAGTCTCCCAGATGCTGGGATTACAGGCTTGTACCACCATGCTGTATACATAACATTCTCTTTATGGGAGACCAAAACCATTTTGATTTGGTGTTACTGCAGTGACTAGAATGCTTTTTCCTTTCTTTTGGATATAAGAGAGACCGATGAGGCCAGGAATCTTTTAAGATGACCAGGAGTTTGGGTTTACAGCCTCTTTTCTGGTGGTTGGTTGATTGTAATTGCTGCAGTAATTAGAAGAGGTTTGGACTTTGACAGATGTACAGTAATAATAGGAGGAGTGAAGACTTGTCAAGAGAGTGTGTCTGTGAGAATAAGGAAATGTGTTTTGTTTTTGAAATAATAGGCTTTGTAGACCAGGCTAGCCTGAAACTCAATGAAGTTCCACCTCCGTGTTTCCCAAGGGTTGCGATGAAAGGCATATACCACCATGCTCAATGTGCAATTTCTATCAATTCAATTTTTTAACATGCCACAATTGATAAAGACAAAAGCAAAATATAAAATTGTCATTCTACTTTGAGCCATGTTTGCCGCGGTTACAGTCATGAATCATTTACTAGGAATCTTTTTCTGCTCTTTGTTCTGAATAAGGTTTCTACCCTACCACTGGTGTAGGAGGAGAGCAGGCTCATGTGTTAAAATCAAGTATCAAGTGCAGCTGACTGGTCTCTTTCTTGTTTCTAAGTCTGTATATCACAACCAGTACTAGTTTGAATCATTCCTTGGCCAGAAGTTAAAAACTGAATTGGATTTTGGGGCAAGCAATGTGGTTACTGCTGTTACCCAATTAAGGTTAATTTGCTGGTTATTTTCTTGGATGTGAACATTACTCACTTGAGACCATTAAGAAATCAGAATGTGCTACATGTGGCATATAGGAGTGAGGTTGGAGACTCACTTCAAATTGAAGGCCAATCTGGACTACATAGTGAGATCTTGTCTCAAAATGAAGAAAAGAGGAAAGTAAGATGTGTTCCAGTAGAAATCAGTACCACTGTGGATTTTGTACCTTGTACTGTTCCCTAAGAAGTGAGTGGCAACCCTCTGGGGGTTGGTGAGTAAATCAATTGCCCTCACTGGGCTGTGTTCTTTTTACCATCTGTAGGGATTATTTTAGTGAATTTATTGTGTCAAAAATTAATTCATCGATGGGGATAGTTACCTAAACTTGTTCCCACGTGGGGCATCAAGTACATTGGGATATATCTGACTGTGACTGTGTGCACAGATGTATATCCAACTTAGGTGTTAAGACTTCATTAAATTCAGGGCCTACAGAATTGCTCACCAGGTAAAACCTGCCCCCAAGCCAGACGGCCTGAGTTTGATCCCAGGACTCAAGTGAAGGAGAATACCTACTGCTGTACCTACTCCTGCATGGCACACATTCCCACACACATAACAAAACAGATACTTACAAATGATACAGATGAAATAAAGGGGCTAGAAAGATGGCTCAACAGGTAAGATCACTGGGTGCTCTTGCAGAGGACTTGGGTTGAATTCGCAGCACCCACATGATGGCTCACAACTATCTGTAATTCAAGTTCCAGAGGATTCAACACTCCTTTTCGGCTTCCATGGGCTCCAGGCACACACGTGGTGCATAGATGTACATGCAAGCAAAACGCTCATATACAGAAAAACAAATGTTAATTAAAAAAATTTAAAGACTTAATGAAATTCAATTGAGTATGTCAGAAGTACAATGAAGAAGTTTCCATGTAACAACACACATCTTGATGTCAGGACCAGCATCCTAAGGCTCTTGAGTTCTGAGGTCAGATAGTGACAGAGGTGAGTTTTAAAAGAAATACACCAGCCGGGCGGTGGTGGTGCACGCCTTTAATCCCAGCACTCGGGAGGCAGAGGCAGGTGGATCTTTGTGAGTTCGAGGCCAGCCTGGTCTACAGAGCAAGATCCAGGAAAAGGCGCAAAGCTACACAGAGAAACTCTGTCTCAAAAAACCAAAAAAAAAAAAAAAAAAAAAACCAAAAAAAAAAAAAGAAATACACCACCACAAGGTTTTCCTGTGCACAACTCAGGCTGGCCTCACACTCAAAGTGTGATCTTAATCTACTTCATATTCCATACAATATTTGAGTTGAAACTTGAGGATGTTTCAAACATAACCTCCAGGGCTACCTGAAAAGTAGCTGACGTGTGAGAACTGTGAGGAGCAGAGCCTTGGTGTAGGCTTCTGTCTGCTGGCACTGACAGGATTCATGTTGGCGCTGTTCTGCTCAACTTTCTAGGTTTCAAGTTTTGAAAGACTCAAAAGATTCTCAGATCATTTCAATTTTACTTCTGTACAGAGTGTGGATATCACAATGGCTTAGGAACTTGAGTAACTCTGGGAAGGATGGACATCATCATCCCTTGAAGCTTTCAGTGTGAGATTGACTCAGAAATAACTAAGAACAGAAAGAAAACAAACAAAAACCCTAGAGCAGTTCTCGTGTGACAACTCTAGCACCCTCCTCTGGCTCACACAGTCTTGCCTGGCAATAGAAGGACAAAGGCCACCGAGGTAGAAGATGGGTATACGTGTGGATGATGCCATTCCCTGGCAGCAGAAAACAACATTCACTACAGGCTGTGCAGATGATTGTAGGTGGTTTTATTTGTTGTTGTTTTGTTGTCAAGATTTGTTTTCTCTATGTGAGTGGGTTTTTTTTTTTTTTTTGCATGTATTTATGTGCACCATAAACATGCCTGGTGCCTGCAGAGGTCAGAAGAAGGCATCAGGTCCCCTGGAATTGGAGTTGCAGATGGTTGTAAACCACCATGTTGATACTGAGAACTGAACCTGGATCCTATGCAAGAACAACATGTGCTCTTAACTGATTGCTGAGTTTCTCTCTCTCTGTTTGTAGGTTTTAAGGGAGTGTTTTGGTACTCAGTTCAAAGTTGAGGTTTGAAAAAAGTTATGACCAAAGCAGTGAAATTACTGTAAATTTGAAGTAATTTCCATCATACAAGCACAATGTCCCTTGTCCAAAAGGCTTGGGACTGAGTGTTGTGGATTCCTGGGTCCCTCAGATTTTGGAATATTTACATAGACATGATGAACTACCTTGATGATAGGACACAAGTAAGCTTGAAACTCATTTTTATTTCATGGACATGTAAATTGAATGAGATGCAGTGTGTAATTTTCCTTCTTTATCATGATGGTGCTCAAAATTTCAGATTTTGGACTAGGGATGTACAACTCGCAGATCCTTCTATCCCTACTCTGTACTTTTTTCACAGATGGTGACACAGTGCGTCTTTTAGTTTCTCTTGTTCCATATCCAATAATTCAGTCAACAAAAGAGCAGAAATACATTTATAAAAAAAATGTTTATACTGTTTTCTTTGTCTCTGTCCCCAATTAGTAGAATATAACTATTTCTATGGCTCTTGCATTGTGTTCAGAGTTGTGTAGAGGTGAGTTTCCTATGTGGGGTGCAGACCTGTAATCTCATCATTGAGGAGATGAAGGCAAGAAGATTGCCAGTTCCAGGTTAGTCTGGGCTCCATAGTGAGAACTCAGTCTCAAAAAAAAGAAAATATATGGCAACGTAGTGTGTGGAGTTATGTAGTATGTAGTGTATGTGTAGGTTATATACAAATGCTGTACTGTTTTATTTAGGAGATTTGAATATCCTTGGATTGTTGGTGAGGGTGCAGTCCTGGAACTAGTTTCTATATGTACAGAGAGATGAATGTACTAAGTTTGGTGTCCATTGAAGGACCTTAGCTTAAAAAGCTGGTAGGTATCCTCAGTGAGTTCTTTTATTCTGGCAGACAGTAATGGCCAGCATTTGCATTTATTTGCAAACTTACTTATGCCAAGATAGAATAATTAAATGTCAAGAAAGTTTTTTCTTTTACCAGAGAATGCGCCTCAGTGTCCTGTGTGAACTTCAGTCAGTCCTAAGTGTTGGGGAGTGACGGCTGTTCTCCTTCTAACTGTGATTAAGCTACTGAAAATGTACCTGGGAGGTGTGTGCTCCTTTCCGTGTTCATTGGTATTTTTAAGTCAACCCTGTCACTATCTGATAGCTTTAGACTTTTATTGTATAGCATCACACCATATGATTCTTACTAAATCAAGTGTATATGCTTTGGTTCCTAACCCTGATCTTATTGGGGGAGGACACCAGGATTAATCTTTCACTATGTCCCTAGAGCTCAGATTTAGTTCTAAATTTTAATTATTTTATGTATGATGTGGGGGGGTGTCATGTGACACAGTGCATGTGTGGAGTCATTTCTCTTCTACCTTTACACGAGCTCCAGTGATCAAACTCAGGTTATCAGGCTTGCACCATTGAGTGCCAAGCCCGTTTACCCATTGAGCCATTTACAAACTGTTTTTATCCGAAGCCCTTCCTTTTTCACTACTAAAATTGTGTGTCTGTTTCTTTATTAAAACCTAGAGATCTGATCTCCAGTATCAAAGCAGCACTTAACTTTGTTCCTAGCAGTCGAAGCTTGTTTGTTACCTCACCCAAACGTTTCTTTTTGGAATCCTGTGTATAGCATGGTGGCAATTCTGTAGACAGCTAAGAGTGGCCACTGAAGAGAGTATAGAAAGGAGAGGGCATGGGTGAGGGTGAGGAGTGGGATTGCTGTGATTGATTTTTTTTTTTTTTTTTTTTTTTTTTTTTTGCATTTGTAAGGAATGCTATCTTCTTTTTGTTAGGGTTTAAAAGCTGGGGCAGGGAGGAGGCAGTGCACTTTATAGGTTCTACTACAGCAGTGGTTCTCAACCTTGGGGTTGCATGTCAGACATGTGATGCATATCAGATAATTTACATTATGGTTCATAACAATAACAAAATTACAGTTTGGAAGTAGCAATGAAATACTTGTACAGTTGGGGATCAGTACAACATGAGGAACTATAATAATGATCTCATTAGGTAGGGTGAGAAACCATTGTACTATAGCATGTGAAAGAAGAGATACCCATGTGGTGCCAGGGCTTCAATGCTGGACTCCACTCACCTGGCAATGTACCAATGCAGGCCTTTCTAGCCCACAGGCTACTTACTATTAGTGTTTTTGTTGTGTCAGAGCTTCCTAGCTTTGGGGGGTAGTGACACTTTTATAATACAGGTGACACATTTGAAAATTTTTAACCTCATGTTTTAAAAGGAATTGTCCTTGAGGTCATATATTTTACAACCATGTGTAGAGATGAACAGCATTTATTTTGGGTCACCACTACCTGCTTGTAGCTGTTTATTTAAATTTAGACAAATTAGAGTTACTATTTTCCTTAGTCACACTAGCTATGTATATGTTCCTGCTAGACCGTGTAGCCCCGTGGCTGCCATAATGGACAGCACAGTTCAAAAGGATATCTGGACCGCCAGAGAAAAACACATTAACATTGTTCTAGGGGCACAGACTTCTTTTCTTTGCATGGTAAAATTCAGTAGCACAAGGCCTTCAAATGGTAAGCACCATACAGATCTTGCTAAGCAAGCTTACAAATTACAACAATACCCAGACTGAAGTAGGAGTGTCTTTCAAGTGGTAGGAACGCAAATATTCTGTATGCTTTTTGCACCTCAAGAAGCTCAGAACTGATCTGTACAAACTCTTAATCTGTTCATATCCACCTAGCTTGCTTGGACAAAATCATTAGTTCTTCCATGAGATTTGCTTAGGGTAGAAAGCTAGCTTCCTTTGTTGTTTTCATACTTTTGAGAGTTAGATTGCCTGCTTCACTGAAAAAAAGCCTGTCTGGATCAATTAAGTTCAGGGATGTGCAAATATGAGCTTTTGTGATTGTGTGCTTCTTTCTCTACAGGAGAACTGCGGCACATCACCAAGCTGAAGCCCTGGAGCCTCTTTGATGTACTTGTGGAAAAGTATGGCTGGCCCCATGAAGACGCTGCACAGTTTACGGATTTCCTGATCCCAATGTTAGAGATGGTTCCAGAAAAACGAGCCTCAGCGGGCGAATGCCTTCGACATCCTTGGTTGAATTCTTAGCAGATTCTACAAATATAGCATTCTGAGCTAGCAAATGTTTCCCAGTACATTGGACCTAAACAGTGGCTCTCATTCTTTAACAGGATCACAAGTGAGCTGGCTCCACCCTCAGACCTTTGTTTTGCTTTGAGGTACTGTTGTTTGACACTTTGCTTCCTGTGCAGCGTGATCCTGGAGAAGGGTAGTCTCTGTCTTCAGCTAAGTAGTTTACTGGCCATTTTCTTCTGGAAACAATAACATGTCTCTAAGCATAGTTTCTTGTGTTGTGTGACATTCAAATGTCATTTTTTTTTTTGAACGAAAAATACTTTCCCCTTTGTGTTTTGGCAGGTTTTGTAACTATTTATGAAGACATATTTTAGCTGAGTATTATATAATTTACAATCTTAAGAAATTATCAGATGGAACCAAGGAAGAGCAAGGAAATATAGTTTCTTCTTCTGGCAAAGGGAAATTATTCCTGTATTATAGTATATGTAGCTGTTAATTTGCATAAATAGGGGACAAGGATTCACATTCAGAAAAGCTACCCAGTCCTGAGTGCTTTTTAGCATACATTGCATGTTGCAGATTTCCACTGCTTCAAGAAGTTGCACAAACTTTTCATTCCATAACAGTCCAAGTGGCTCTGGATTAGGTGCCAGTTTAAAGGAAGGCTTTAAAGGCTCTGTCGCACTTTAAAGGAAGAAAAACTTGCTTGTCATTCAAAAATTGACGCTATTCTCTATTTCATTTGTATTTTGCATATTTTTAAAACTACTTTTAAAGAATAAGTCATTCCCCCTTAAAATGTGATGGCCCAATACCTATCAGCATAAGTTAAATACGTAATTAAATTGGACAAGAGAAATATGTTCAGTGTGTGGAATGAAAATAATAATATATTTTTGGAAAAGCATGATCGTGTTTGTCTAAAACACAAGGTGTGGCTTATAGTTTGCAGCACAGTGGACAGAACACTCCTCACAGCTTAAAGGTAACAGTGATCATGTTCATTCCATAAGCAGCTTTACTCGCTACAGCAGTTTTACTTGCCTTTTCATTGTCTTTCCATGAATGAGAAAATAATTTTCCCTATGCAGGCTGCATACAGTTTAGTTTATGCATTTCCTTAAAATTAATTGTAGAATCCAGGATACAAACCATTAGTAGGCAATACAATTTTAGAATGTAACATAGAGAGGTACATTTAGCCTCTTAGAAGTCAGTGGATTGAATGTCCTTTTTTTAAAAATTTTTATTCATTAAGGTGCCTCGTTTTTCTTGACTTTGTTCATTAACATTTATCCATATGCCTTTGCAATAATTAGATTGTGAAAAGCTAACAAGTGTTGTAACAATAATCCTTTGTTTGGGGTGCTTGCACTTGTCTTAAAAATTAAAGTGTTTCGGGGTTTTTTTTTCCAGACATTGCCTTGGTCATTGCCCTGTATTTGAAGTGACAGAATCAACATACATTTGCTCTCAGTAGCATGTCACCAAACCTAAAGGAAGTACAGATGAAATCATAGGACATACATAAAGGCTTACTACCAGGAGATCACTTGTGGTTTTTAGGGCAAGATGGATTTTAAGAATGAGACTCATTGTTTTCAATGTGGATGATCCCCTTTTTTAAAATCAGCGTTTCATCATAAATGCAACGTTTTTCCCCCCTCCTATCCCTTCTTTCACTTTGAGTGGACAAGACACATTATTATATTCCACACTGTTGTGAGGTACAAGGTTCCACTCTGTTATGAACTATGCATGCTGACTTTTTCTAATGGGGCTGTGGGTTGCCATGTAGATCCTATGACAGATGGTGGCTGTATAGTGTTGTTAGTCATCATAGAAACATAAGAACCACAGAGTATATATTCATGTCTTCCCTATGTCTGAAAGAATTTTTACTATTTGAATGAAATTTGTCTAATGTAGTTTTAGCTCATGTTGGAAAAGCAAGCTAGAATATTTTAAGGTGGTTCTCCTATTAATACTCTAACTAGTTGACATACAAGTTCTAGAAAGAATACACATTTTTGATTGGGTACCACATGGTTATATCAGATTCTTGGTAGCATGCTGATAAAAACATAAAGGTTGGGTGTCGTGGTGCAGGCCTCTAATTCCAGGGAGGCAGAGATAGGTAGATTTCTGAGTTCAAGGCCGGCTTGGTCTACGTAAAGCTACATAGTGAGATCCTGTACAAAAACCTAAGAAAAGGCGGGGGGGGGGGGGGGGGCATGCCTTTAATCCCAGCACTTGGGAGGCAGAGGCAGGCCGATCTCTGTGAGTTCGAGGCCAGCCTGGTCTACAAAGCGAGTTCCAGAAAAGGCGCAAAGCTACACAGAGAACCCCTGTCTCAAAAAACAAAAACACACACACACACACAAAAGAAAAAAGGAATAAATACGAGCTTAAAGGTGAACCACTGGTTATTCGGAACACTATAACCAACTCAGTATTTTTAGTTCCAAGACCTTGTGAAATCTACATGGAAAATTATAAGCAGTAGGTCACATATTCAGAAGTAGTTAATCTGGAAACTGGCAGAACTCTACAGAGAGTGGGTATTGAGACCTCCAGTGAAGTGCCTTAGGAGAGACCTGCTTGCTTTTCAATACTCACTGCACCATGCAGAACGTACTGACAGGCCACGTAATAAAGAGAACTTTCACTGGAATAGAAAAGATGCTCAGATTATTTTCTTTCTTCTTCTTTTGTTCTTTTAGCCCTGGCTGGCCTTGAGCTCCTAGAGATCTGCCTACCTAGGCATGCTACCCCTCTATCCCTCCACACACTTAAATATCAAAAGTTGTATTTGGCTAATATCCTTCAGATAACAGAGCTTTCATTCTGAATTAATATAATGTACTATTTTTAAAGTGTGTGGATTTAAAGATGCTCAATAAGGGGGTAGTGATTTTTAAGGACATGAATATTATTGGCGTTTACATGCTAGTTAGCTTTGGTCTGTCTGAAATTGTCAGGAGGGACAATGTGAACCTCTTCATTTTTCAGACTGTTTTAGTGAACATCCTAAAGAGAACTTGGACAAAGATGACAAAGTTAAGCCAGGTGGTGGTGCACGCTTTTAAGCCCAGCACTCAGGGGGCAAAGGCAGGCCGATCTCTGTGAGTTCAAGGCCAGCCTGGTCTACAGAGTAAGGTCCAGGACAGCCACAACTGTTTCAGAGAAAAACCAAAAAGAAAAGAAAAGGTGACTGATGTTCTTCAAAAACTTGGGAGACAATTAGGATATAACTCTAAAGAAGCTGTATTCTCATAATCAAATGGAAATTAAATGATAAAATGATTTAAGTCACTACAAGATCTCACTCAGTCATTTTAAAAGTTTACTGTTTTTCCTGATGCACAAAATTTATGTATTATCCCCAAATTATTCCATGTTGGATGTTGATAACTAGGGTCATTGCTGCTGGTAGATTTCATACTCCTAGGAGGTAGACAGCAAAAACTGGAAATTCAAAAAAGAAAAAAACCACAACTGGTATATTTTTCTTTCAGTAGTAAAATATTCAGAGGCCCCCTTTATTTTATTCGAAATATTTCAGAATGCCTTTCCCCTTTGTTCTGTTTAAAGAAATCTATTTTGTACAACTTTAAAAAGCCCTACAGCTGGATATTAAACATTAAATTTCCATAACAGTTTTATTAGTAGGGCATTACAGTGATATTTCTAAAGTGTGCAAATTAAATCTGTGTTTTAGGGTTAATTACTCCTTTTCAAACTGGTAGACTGCGTAACTGCTTAGTGTGTAATGTATTAATAATATGGATTAATTTTATAATTCTGTATTATGTTAGATTATTATTAAGTAGTCAACACAGCTTGGCTGTTTAATTTCCTGTGACTCATGCCTCATAAAGAAAAGGCAGTATCAGGAAGGACCATGAGAACCACTCACACTCACTGCTGGTAGCCTGCCATGTAGCTGAGGTAGTAGTTACTAAAGAAAATGGAAGGTTTACAAATTATATTTGAAAATGGTTAACCTTTGTAAAATCATTAAGCAGACCTCAATCTCAGAAGTTGTATGGAACAATTTAGTTAAACTGACATAATTGTGATTTATTAACATGAATTAAAATGCCCAACCAGTGCTTCAATGTGACAGCATATTTGAAATAAAAAGGAAAGGTCATGTACTGTACTACTTTCACAGAGATCACACTTTTGCAAAAGACTTGCCATATGTACAATGCTATATACCAAATGAAAAGGGCTGGAAGCAATTATATACGCAAAGAAATGCAGTATTTACAGTCTGTCAGGAGTCACTAGAAATTATCTATACATTAAATTACATTTTGCTTGCAAAAAATTGATAAAACAAAATGAGCCATGTCCACACCAAATTATAAAAACCTGTATTGCATTTTCAGACCTAAGATGCACTCACAGAACTGCTGACCATAAAAAATGAAAATCCTGATAGTGCTTTCCTTACTTAATGCATATGTATAAAATAATATAGAAAAGATTCACTAAATGAATTTAACTGCAACAATAAAATTTAAAGGTCATGTAGTATCAGATCTACAGCCAGAAAAACAGCTGGAATGTTCACTTACAAAATAAAGATGCCTATGACTGGCTTAAGAGCACATTTCTTAAGGAATTTTAAAAGCAAAAATGGGAAAAATACAATGAAAGAGCACTGGTGTTGTTTTTTGTTTTTTTTGTTTGTTTTTTGTTTTTATACAAAGTTTCATGTACAAGCTTTAAAAAGTACCTTAATAGGTACATATGAAATATACAGTTTATCTTACAGAACATTTTAAAAAATGTTATTAGAGTCCATTTTAATGCCACCCTGAACCGTGGTAATTGTTTTGAAATGTTGGTGGCACCTGTGCTCTGTGAATTGGAATCTGTCCAGGCACTGGAGATGCCTGCTGAGGTCCTTGCACCCCATGTGGCAGGGCCACAGAGCCAGGATGAGGATGAGGACAGAACCCTGAAGCAGTAGGTGTTGGAATACTGTTAGGTCCTTGGGGCTGATGATGAGGACCTGCAACTGGTAATGGACAGTGTGGCCCTGTTCCAGAAGGCTGGTGTTGGGGTCCCGGTCCCAAAGTGGTATGATGTGTGGCTTGTGAGGGATACGGTGGTACAGCTGGATGAGCACTTGCAGGAAAAAGTGGAGGTCCTTGATGAGGTGGGTGGTGTAAGGCTTGACCTGATGTTGAATGATGCCCAGAAACCAGAACACTGGCTGGAGGAGGAGGAGGTGGTGGTGGTGGTGGTGGTGGTGGTGGTGGTGCTGAGTTTACCACATGCTGGTGTTGTGCTTGTAGACTTTGCAGTCCTGTGGAAGGATGGGGTGGTGGGTGGTGATGTGGGGCAGGACCAGGAGGTGGAGGGGGTGGTGGTAAATGGTGTCCAGTAGTTTGAGAGTGAATGTGTGACCCAGGAGTGACAGCATGAACTGGCCCAACTACATGTGCTACAGAATGCTGCTGATGCGAGTTTGGCTGTTGTATGAGGTGTGGTCCTGGAGCAGGTGGTGGTGGAGGTGGGGGTGGGACCACAGCAGCAGCAGTTTGATGGTGAATGGTAGGGTTCTGAGATGGCAGAAAATGCCCTGGAGTAAGGTGGTGTCCTGGAACTGATTGCTGGCTTGCGGTGCCAGGAAGTGCTTGATTTGGTCCAGATGTAAACACAGTTTGTTGGGAAAGACTACCTTTTAGCTGATTATAATTCTGAAAGTTTGCAGAGGGCTGCTGGTTTTGATAGTATGATGAAGGAGGCGGAGGGGGTGGAGGGGGTGGTACCGTGCTGTTGAGACTTTGTTGGTTAAACTGACTGTATGTTGCTGAAGATTGTCCTGAGGGTGTCTGTGTAAATAATGCTCCAGAAGTTGCCTGCTGAGTATTGGCTTGAAGGTTTTGTGCTGCTGGATAAAAATTTCTCTGAGTCTCTCGCTGAGGAGTTCCAACTTGAGGTGACTGTGAATGGTGAGGCCTGAAGGGAGATCCTAACTGCTGTGAAGGAGGCTTTGGTGAGAGGTAACCATGCTGCACAGTTGTGTGAGACGTGGAGGACTTGGGAGGGTTTTCTGTGTGAGGTGATGGAGGACAGTGCAACTTTGTTGGTGCAGAAGGCAGCTTTTGAGGAAGTTGCTCATTTGCATTGCGAACCTGGGCCTGAGGAGGATGGTTCTTTGAAAGTGCTGGGGTGATGTTTGACAGCTGTTTCTGCTGGAGCTCTGTTTTTAGGTGAGCACTGTTCTCCGCTTCTGATACAATGGCTGTTGCCTCCCAGTGGGAATCTGGCTTTGTGAGTATTTTCCCATGTGACTGAGGAGGATTTATCGGTCCAGGTGAACCAGGCTATGAAGAAAAAAACAAATCACATAAATTTTTTGTTTATGTAAATTTTAAAAGTAAATACTTTGAAGTTTACTCTTACTGATGTTCAGTGTCATTTAATACTTTTAAGAAAGGGCAGGGATAAAGTAAGCACAAGTCTAGAGGCCCATGATGTTGAAAGGTGAGCTTTTTTGAGTACACTGTGTGAGTTCTTAGAGTGAGTTAGCTTAAAATGAATTCCTTCGCTTTTGAAGAAGATAAACCAATGGTCTTTAATTTGCCTTTTCTTCAGAGAGCTGTCTTTCAACGTTATTTTAAAAGGACTTTGATAACCTTAAAACTTAGCAAGTTTTAACGTCATAAACTCGATAATTTCTTTACCCAACTAAAGATAAAAGTTGTTCATAAAACTTACCATTTAGACTTTTAATACTTTTTTCACTTTATAAGGATAACCCCATTGTAAGACGGCTTAAATGCCTACAATCTTTTAATTCAAAGTCCAAGGCGCTTAGATCCCTCCCCTTTAGTTTACAGTGGAATACATAGCTGCTCTTCCCAAGCAGGGTGGAGGGCATTCCTTTGAATGTCACCTGAGCTTTTGCTTATGGAGTGCTGAATGGCTGGTCATAAAAGTGTTCCCCATGAAAATAGGAGTGAACACTCCAGGGAAAATGTCACCTATTGAGAAGGACTTAGAAAACTGCAATGTTGAGCCAGAGCTGTTTCTCATAGTTGAATGAGTGAATAGGAAGAGTACAGAAATTACAAACTAATACTTGGTATAGCAGGAGAAAAGTCTGATGGATGTTACCATCAGATTTGTGAGTGGCCAGACTTCAAAGGTCAATGTTATTACCTTGCTCATTTTTGAGGGGCTCTGAGAAGTGTCAGGGGATGGACATTCACTCGTGGTTGTGGGTTCTGGATTTTCAGGATCAGGCTCTGTAAAGGAGTACAGTAAATATAAGATTACAGGACAAATACTGCCTCTTGCAGACAGACAGTGCTCACTGTATACAGCTTTCTTCTGACTATAAAGTACTTTAAAATAATAGCCATGATAGGTCATCTGCTTACTGACCTGCTATAAGTTCACTCAAGGAAGGGACTAGGCTCTTAGCGTGCACCTGGGGAATGTGATTTGAATGAGATGAAGGTGAAGACTGAACATGACTCGGTGAACATGAGACACATGGTGATTCTCCCCCTAGAGGTGAAGCAGAGCAGACCCAGAGAGAACATTAGTGCTCACAGGAACAGGGGACAAATAGCCAGTTCCACTTAGTAGAGAAGATGCAAGCCCACTCACCACTGTCTTTATCTCTGCGGTGGTCACTAAGCAGTAATGCTCGCTGATAACTCCTTTCTCTCACTTGCTCCACTGAAGTGGATGCAGTCCTTTAAAATAAAACACAGCCTCTTGTCAGAGAAGCTGCCGCCGCCTAGACTTCACTTTCTGTCTCTTGATGGGTGAAATGGCCTTCAGATGAAGGATTTTGCTATACTGGGACAACACCTTGGTATTAAGCTTTGAAAATATCTTGTCTTATTTCCAACCACACTCCAAACTGAGACTTTTATTCCTGTTTACTCGAAATCAGACTAACATTTGTGGTTGACAATTTCTTGGTAAAATATGTTGGAAGTATTTTGTTAACAGTTATAAGGTCATGTCAGGTTACTAAAGGGAGCAAAAATACTCCCAACAAAATGCTCGTGTCAAAATTGTAAGTTTATAGTTGGGAAGGTGAGTAAAGAACAGAGTGAATGTGGTCTTTTGCTCTTTGCTGAGACCTATCTTCAGTGAAGCTGCTTCTGTCTTACTGAAGAAACATTAGAACTGCTTCTTCATCCAAGGTAACTGGTAAGGGATGTAAAGAAACTGTATAGGATGCTGACTGGGATGACAAGTTCTATAGGAAGGAATATTTACATGGCTAAGATAAAAAAAAAAATTAGACCTTCCCAGCAACCATCTTTCCAGGTCACGACCACCAACCACTGTCTGTGTCTACCCTCCCCAAACAGCCGACAGGAAGACTGATTCTTTTAACCTTCTTTTTTTTCTTCCTTCTTGCACAATGGCACATTTTGGAAGGGGCTTACCACTGAACTTCTGGGTCTTTCTTCTCACTGGCATTGGCTTCTTTAACAGGACAATTACTGCTGCCCTCTTCACAAGAGGCATTGTAAGTGGCAGTTGGTGGTGGTAAAGGCAAGATCGACGGGTTTTCTACCTGCTCCCCGTTTTCACTGCCATGGACACATCCATCGCCACTGTTGCTCAGGTTCCCACTTGTGTGAGGTGATACACTAATCAAAGCAAAGTTTTCTGCCTTAGAACCACTTTTCCTAGCTTCTCGTTGTCTCTTACGGTATTCTAATAGAGAAACCTTAAACAAGAAAAAAAAAAAGTAAATCTTTTATTCTTGTTTTGTGTATCAGAATCAATTTATTCTTAAAAAAAGATACTGCAGCATTTATATTAGGAAAATTATGTAAAAATAATTGAATTTTCCATAAATAATTAACAATTATTAAATGCCTACTATATGCCAGGCATTGTATTTAGATGATTTATATGCATTATCTCATTTAATCCTCACAACAACCCTAAGAAATAGGTATATCATCCCCATTTTACAGATGAGGAAATTGAGTAACTCACTCACTCCAGGTCACACAGCTGGTGAGTGTTGGAGCCGGGATTCGAACCTAGGTCTTATTTGAAAGCCCGTGCTCTTTCCACTATACTACATTGCTTCCCACAAAGTTGCCAACTGGACTCTGTTACAAAAATTAAAAGCACATATCACTAAAATGCTTTGACTTATACATCAGTTACTTAACAAATAAGTGTGTTTCTCCCATTCTTGCAAAATAAGGCATTCTGTCTCAAAATTAGGAACTTCCGTATTAAGATAGAATCTTATCAAACAGTATCATACTTTCCAAAATACTCTTACATCCATGGCCTAAATACTGTAAGTATTATGAGATGGTGAAGAGGCATTTCTTCTCTCCAAGGCTGCCTGCTCAATGTAAAATAAGAGAAATAAGAACAAGTATTATCTGCCTATTGTTTTGGTGGAGGTATTTATTTTTAAAGGTTATTTGTTTCATGAAAAAAAAATCACCTTCAGGCTTTTATCTCAAACTACATTTCTTCTTAGAAGTTTCATATCACTATAATTTTTACTTTCTTAGGAACATCAAATTATTTACAAAAAGCTTAAAAATGTACATAAAACACCTTAACTTACATAACCAAGTTACAAATGCCTCACATAACACATGCTGTAACTACCCTAAGAGCACCGAGTAAAACCCATTGAAAAGACTATAAATTGTTAAATTATAACCTTTTTCTTTTGTGGTGGATTCTGGGGTGTGCAACTCCCGTCGATCAAATTGTCATTAACAGTCCGTCCGAAACCAGAGACAAGCCCATCTTCAGAAGTACAAAAGACAGCTGTTTCCATAAACATGCCTCTAGTGTCATCCTGTATCAGGCACTTTGACTCACTTATTCGGAAGCCTCCTCCAATCTCCAACTGATGTGAGGGTGTCAAGTCCCTCAGATTGGAGTTGACTGAGAAGTTAACTCCTGTCCTGTCAGGGCTCTTTACCCAGGAAGAATACATTGTACCTCGTCCAGAGTGGGTCGAGTCCAGTTGGCTGTTGGGCTCAGGCCTGTCATGGGCTGGTATTTCCATGGTTTTTTGTAAGGCAGCTGGCTCGACTGCATCGAGTCCCAGTTGAAGGTCTGACACAGATTCTTTTTCCCCTGGGCAAGGCCTGTTGATTTCAGTCCTACTCCTAGGGCTGGTATAACCAATAGTCTTTATTTCTTGAAGGCCCAGTTCAGTTAAATTGGAATTTCTAAAAGGCCCTAACGTTAGCATGGTTGAAGATCGGTCATATCCCTGTTGGTAGGAGGAGGGGAATCACACAATGCCATTTAGGGACAATTTACTATCTAAGAGTAATTTAAGCAAAATAATATTAAGAGAAAATCAGCAAATGAATGTCTTTTGATAATTCCTTACCTCTTGACTGTAAGTGCGTCTCTTTATTTCTGGAGAACTTTCTGGGGAAGAAATATTCTATATAAAAGTAATGAGCAAAATTAGAAATTAAAATACAACAACCTCTATATTTTGTAGACATGATGCATACATAGATTTCAGATTTAAACCTTGTTGAAGATACTTGCTTTAGGTAAATTTGATAAACACATTATTAAAAAAATGCTCATGTGGCACAGATAAAAATGTTTACATTTGTGTAAATATAGGTTCCCAACTTTCTCTAAGTTTCTCACCACACTAGTTAACAAAGCAGGGACAGGGTTTGCCAAAAAAGTTTCAGAAACACTCATTCCCAGGAATGGACATGTCTTTTTCCCCCCCATTGAAATGTCTCACCTCAAAGTGCATAGTGTTTCCTGGTGTGCCAGGAGTTACTGGGGTCACTGGTGAATATATGGGTTTATAACCATTCCTGTAAGTTTCATCATCTGATCTGATCCGTGGAGGAGTGGCAAAGGCCGGGTCCATAGGAGTGATGTCTGTGTGAGTTGGTGTAGCATATGGTGAAGGAGTGGGGGTGGAGCTTTCTGAGTAAGCAGAATCTAGCAGTTGATAAAGTCTTCTTTTTTTTAGTGGTGTAGTTAAATCTGTTGGTGAAATAATAATTATAAGAAATCATACTGCTGCTATAATATAATTAGCAGTAATTAAGATAACTTTATCCCCCAAATTAGTGTTTTTTAAAAAAATGGAACTAACATGAAATCATCTTCCTTAAGCCTCCAAAAGTTTCAGCATTAGCAATTATCTTGCCTGAAGCTTATAAGCCTAGAAGTCTCAAAAAGTGTTATTAAGTACTCATGTTACTGTAACTCATGTCTTACGAATCCTTTTAACTCCATTGAAAGCACCAAGCCCCACACTAAACCCCAACTTAAACAGTATTTCTAACTACAGTTTTATGTATGTCCACATGCAAAAAGTCAGCTGACCAGAGAGACACAGCAGCGGTTATCCTGCCCGCGACAACTCCTCACACTGACACAGCACTGAGCACACACTACCTGGGAGGAGGGAACAGCTGTCATTTATCAGAAGTGGGCTTTTGTTTTCACCATTAACTGTGGGACTTCTGGATCCTTCCTGACAAGGTGAATGGTATCTATGTAAAATGGTTGAGTTTTCTTCTTCTAGGGCTTGTTTCAACCATCGCTGAATAAAACAAGAAAAAATAAATGAATAAGGATCAGTTTGCAGCTATTTATATAGCCTATAAATGCAAAGCCAATCACAAAAGCATTTCATTGTGAGGAGCTCTAGTAAGGACTGAAATTTGCATTTGGCTTCTCCTAGATTTTTATATCCAAAGAAAAGTTTACCTTTTTGCATGAGCCAGAAATGTTTTCAGTAGTTTCTTTTCTTCTCTTTTTTTCCGAAAGGAATGGTGATGTAAATCTAATATAATGCTTAGGAGTAGAGTATACATGGGGGCTGTAAGTGAGACCTGGCAAAGAATTGAGCTGTGTAGCTAACACCTCTGGATCTGTAGTTATGCGCAGAGGCCTTTCTGAAAGGCTGTCTGAAGGTTTTCCTGTCTTCTCATTCTTCTCACTTAACCATTCATTGACCAAGTGCTAGAGAACAGAAACATTTGGATCACTATATAGTAAGTGCACAGATTCCACTACAGAATATTCTAATATCAAATTAGATATTGGCACATCGTCTAGGACGATAAGATGGGTAATTTAGATGATTTATGTTATGGGGCTGGAGAGATGGCTCAGCGGTTAAGAGCATATAATGCTCTTTCAGAGAGGACCCAAGTTCGGTTCCCAGCACCCATGTCAGGTGGCTCACAACCGCCTGTAACTCCAGCTCCAGGGGGATCTGACACTCTAGCCTACATGGGTACCTGCACTCATGTGCATATACCCACAGACAGACACACACACGCATAATTAGTAATAATCTTTAACAAAAATTATTCATATTATGTGGTGACAAAGAAACCCCACTATCAGTATTTTCATTGTTATTTTTTATTATCCTAAGGAATATAATATAGGGATAAAATACATAGATACATGTAGAAAGTTTATGTTACAACAAGACACTAATTTTTGGCAGGTCACGGTGGTGCACTGCCTATCCCAAGCTAAGTCAGGAGGACTGACACAAGTTTGAGGCCAGCCTGGGCTACATGTACTAAGTACCTGGCCAGCCAGCAGTAGGGGCCTTTTACTTTTCTTTTTGTTTTTTGTTTTTTTTGATATAGCAAAATCTAGGAGATACCAGTGAGTGCCAAAAACAATGCAGGCCTATTGCTTTATATTCTACATGAGACTGTTGAGTTGTTAGGAAAGTCTGCTTTTTAAGCAGTGCTTTTCTAGACCAAGTATTCATTATGGTTGCCTGGAGATGAGGTTAGAACATGGATAAAAGAAGCATGTCCGCATTGACAATCCTTGGGTCTTTGGAGGTTTGAAATACCACTTAAAGATGCTACGCTTTTGAAATTTTACCATTCCTCCATGTATATTATTCAGTTTTTGTTGTTGTTCTTTTGGAAATGCTTAGGATTGTACCCAGGGCCTTCTAGCCTTCTACATGCTAGGCAAGTGCTGTTCCATGGAGCCACACCCCAGCCCTCATAAAATGGCTACCTGAATATACCTGGTCTTGAAGATGCCGCACTGTTTTAAAAAAAAAAACAGTTGCTTAGGAACGTTATTTTTTTACTGTTGGAGGTTTTAATTTCATAGCTTAAATGTAAGTTCTAGACAAGTATTGCATCTTCATATACATACAGACACATATCCTATCTTCCAAAGTATTCTGTATCCTTTCCCTCTTCCTTTTCCTATATGTATAATTTCTTGTTTGTACCTTTGTAGGACAATGCTATTCTATGGTATTATTATTAAACAGAATGATAAAATGTGCTGTACATAAACACACAGCACTGCCAACAATTTGCTTTTAACAAATATATTTTATATTTAATGCATATAAATGTGGTATTTATAATTAAGAAAATAGTTTAAAAACAACTATTTTTCATTTCAAAAAGAAAAACTTCAATTTTTTTTTCTCCTTCCATATGTGGGTAAAAAATATGCTTACTACTGAAGGCAAGTATCCACTTGCTTGTTTAAGTTATGTGGCACACAAGCTTTAAATGAAACACATTAGTGATGTCTCCAACAAAACCTCTGACTCTGGTAAGGAAATTAGAGTCTGCCATTGGCGTATAATCTTGAACTCATACCAGAATTCATTAAGCATACTTTTTATTGTTTAACAGCCTGCCTATGAACTGTTAAGAAATTAGGTAAGAAAAAGACAAAAATAAAAAGTTCCAAAATAAGGGTATGGCCTAAGTCACCTGTCCCTGTGTGTTGTCTTTTAGAGAAAAACAGCAGCCCCTAACGTTAGTTAGACTGTTAGGATGAAATTCAGTGAGCGGTTTCCCATAAATTGTTTCATTAACTGTGACAATTTTCTAACGATCTCTTTAATGATCTGATGTAAAACTGATCTTCCTCATCTGGCTCATTGTGTTTAAGGGTGCTGTGCTGCCAAGCCTGGGGCCCACAGATCAGACAGAGAGAATGCACTTTATTTCCTGATCCCCACATGTGCACTCTAGCACGCGCGCGCACGCACACACACACACACACACACACACACACACACACACACACATAAACTTTTCAGTCCACATTTGTAGTGCATTCTATTGAAATCATAAGTTTCTTCATATTCTTTTTTTTTTTCCCCCAGACAGGTTTTCTCTGTGTAGCTTTGGTGCCTTTCCTGGAACTAACTCTGTAGCCCAGGCTGGCCTCGAACTCACAGAGATCCTCCTGCCTCTGCCTCCCAAGTGCTGGGACTAAAGGTGTGTGCCACCACCGCCTGGATAGTTTCTTCATATTCTTATGAACTACCTACATAAATAGATTATAAAATGTACAATGAAGAAGAGTGTGGCTCTGGGGTAGAGTGCTTGCCTGCCATTCACAAGGCTCTGAGTTAGATTTGTTAGATCCGTAGGCATGGGAGAGAGGAGTATGTTAAACCAGTTTCAGTAGACAAGCTTATTTAGAGAAATCATGAATTGCAATACTAAAGGTCTTTATATTTAATCTTCATAATACAAAGTATTAATGCTCTTGACAGTTTGGTACTTCTCATTCTTAATCAAATATCTGCAAGTGTAAAAATAATGTAAATTGAATTTTTAAGACAGTTTAATTTCAGTTAAGAGACTTGTTGCAAATGGCTCTTACTTTCATTAGGACTCATACCTTCTTTGTTTTGGGGTACTTTGTGGGACATTTATTAAGTGCTGTAATTTCCGCTTCAGTAATTATTTCTGCTACTGCAGTTTCGGTTTCTGGCTCTACAGCAAGTACAGTGTTTTCAATGTCATTCTGTTGTGACGTAACTTCAATGTCAGGAGAAGATGGCTGTATGTCTGAACACATGCTGACGGTTCTGTGTCTCCGACGCTGCTGTCCGATGTGAGTGCGAGAAAAGCTTTTTCTTTGCTTTGTTCTATTCACTTTGGCAGGGGTTGGCTTGACGGCAGCTTCTTCTTTTACTTGTTCCTAGTTCAAAATACAATAGTGGGACTTCTAATGCTTATAGATACGTTTATGTTGAAATACGGCATTGTCTACTTTAAAAACTAGCTTTCCAGAACTTTCTTTAAAAATTTATGTATTTTAAGCTGGGTGGAGGTGGGACACACCTTTAATCCCAACTCAGTGGCAGAGGTAGGTGGATTTCTGAGTTGGAGGCCAGGCTGATCTACAGAATGAACTCCAGGACACCCAGGACTGCACAGAGAAACCCGGTGTCACAAAACCAAAAAAATAAAAAAAATGAAAATGTATTTATTTAGTGTGTGTGTGTGTGTGTGTGTGTGTGTGTGCATTTGATAGGACAGCCTGTGGGAGTTGGTTCTCTCTCCTCTCACCACATAGGTGCTGGGGACCAAGTTAAAGCTGGCAGGCATGTAACAGCCTTAGTGGATTAGCCAACTTCTGATAACAAACCAAAATAATTCAACACTTTCTTACTGCAATGCAAGGCAAATATAAGTCTAAATTTCCAGTAGGGTTTGAAAATACTTTAAAAGGCATTATTTAAAAGGTATTACTAAAAATTCATGGGCTGGTTAGATGGTTCAGCAGGTAAAGCACTTGCACATAAGCCGAAAGACCAGCATTTGAACCCCAGAATCCACATGATCGAGGAGACAGAACTGACTCAGAGTTGCCCTCTGACCTCCACATGTACACAGTAGTATGCAAGCACACAGACATAATTTTTGTAGATGGGACTATACTGTGTAGAAATTTAAGGCACTTAACTCTGAAAATAAAGATAAACCTAAGTAATAATACCTGGATAACTTCAGCATCAGTGATAATCTGTGACTCTTTACATTCAGGCTTGACTTCTGTTTTGGCTGTGCTGATCCTTTCCAAAGCTTGTTCTCGTCTTTTCTCTCTCTTTTCAAGTCTGGCAAAAGCTTGCAAAATTGCTTCCATTTTCCTTTCTTCTCTTGTCTATGGAATTTAAATTTGAAGTAAATAATATCATTATTCCATAGCGAAAGTTGTAAATGTCAGATGTTCATAACAGATTTTAAAAACTGTTGTGATACTGTTAGCATAAGAAGGATGGGGGGGAACAATTTACAGCCATTCAGCATGTGTATAAATCCCAAACTTCACCTTAGCCATTTTAGAGCATATGCCACAGAAGTACAACGATACAGCAAACAAAAAAATTTCCTTGTTTTTCCAAACCAAAAAACCAAAAATTTAATAGAGAGGTCTGCCTTTAAAAAAAACCTGAAAATCCCTAAGGAAACAATATGTTGAAAAAGAAAAACTCAAATGCACTTAAAGAGTCAATGTATTTTTGTTATATTGTGGCAAAGTCTTAGGTTCAAGCCATGGCTGTACCATTAAGTTTTAGTAAATAGCTCTATCACCCTAGCAAATTAATTTTGACATTTCTGAGGCTGTAAAAGAGCATAGAACACTTAACACTTAATTGGATTGTTACTGAGTTCAAATGGAAAACATGAGGCTTTGAAACAATACTTGGAAAATGGCAGGCATTCATAAATGTTAACTCTCATTTCTACTTTTGCCCTCGTGACCTCCATTACAGTTCTTTTAAGGCATTCCTCTACCTTCTGCTCATCCTTTCTTACACTGACACTTCAAGACAGGGCTGAGGGAACAGCAAGAGTTCTCTTGGGTAGAGAACACTAAGAGCCAGGCCCAGGGCCTGAGCAGAGGGCCTGGCAATGCTTCAGCTCTCAACCAGAACCAGGAAGCAGGTCCATCAACTGTCCAGTTCTCCAAATCAAAGAACCAGGTCCTGAGGCTCAGATCCTCCTTCCTTGTCAACGATGTGGGGAAGAAAGAAAGAGAGATCAGAAACTCAAGATCTGGCTGCCACAGACTTCGAAACATTGGAGTTTCAGCTTTAGTTCCAGCAATGACTGGCAGAGATTTAAACACTAGTAACTGTTGCTTACTCTTTCCTGTTTTTTAAGTAAACAAATTCAGTACGGGAATAAAAGGTGCTAACAGAGCTCAACTGGGATTGCTTTGAAAGGAGTTTCTAAGTTTTCACCCTTTTGAATTCACACAGAGAAAATGAGTCCACAGAGGTAAGATTACTTGTTCATGGACACACATCTGTCTCTTTTCACGTAACTGGAATGGGTAATTCAAAACACGATTTCATTTGTTCACTGGAACTGAAAATTTTAAAGCCAAATTCTTAGACAATTTTCTGCCTCTACCTTACTTTCATTCCTTTAAACCCCTATAAAAATTTTTATAAAAATTCATTTTTATAAAAAGTTTCATTAAGAAATCTAGACTTTAATAGTCTTTTTTGTTCTTGTTGTTGTTGTTTTTTACATTGTTCAAGACAAGGTTTCTCTGTGTAGCTTTGGAGCCTGTCCGGGAACTTGCTCTGTAGACCAGGCTGGCCTTGAACTCATAGAGATCTGCCTGTCTCTGCCTCCCAGAGTGCTGGGATTAGAGGCACACATCACCACTGCCCAATCATAATAGTAATTCTTAAAATTACCGCACCTGTTAAGCCTGGTTGGAGGGGAGATTTTAACTACCATGATTACTTCTTTTAAAAAACAGTATTTTTCAGAAGAAACAAGCTTGTTTTAAAAAAAAATGACTATGTGCATGCAGGTACCCTTGGAGGCCAGAAAGGGGGCGACAGATCTCCTCAAATTGCAGTTATAGTCAGTTGTGAGCCATGGATGTAGGTCCTCTACAGGAGCAAGCAGTAAGCACTCTTAACCACTGAGCCATTTCTTCTGATGCCCAAGATTCTTTTATGTGTGAGTAACTCAACCACTAGGTAGATACCCAAGGAAGAGAAGTTCTAATTACCTTAGAACTTCTAAGACAGAGTAATGAGTATATGTCAAAGACATACTCTAATATTTCCTTGTTTTGGATTGTGAGATTGAGGATCTGAGATAAACCTGTATGATGTAAAGAGCGAAGTGAAGTAAAGGTTGAACTTCGTTGAAAACAGTGTGACCACATGTTGATTAAACAAAACACTTTAGAGGTGGTTAAGTCCTAAAAAAATGTCACAAAAGTCCCCATGTATGTAGGCCACTCAAACGTAGTGCCTTTGCATAAATTACAAGTTTCCTGACAGCGAACTTACTCGTCTTTCCAATTAACCACTGATATTATTACAGAAACCACAAGTCTTACCACATTTCTACAAGCATTTATTATATAGCAATGAAGTTGAAAGCACTAAATAAATTCCTAATAACTTTAACTGAGATTTATCTTAAAATTATGCAAGTGTTTGGGAATGATTGCCTGAATGACTAAAAACAATTTGCAGACTTTTACTTATTTTTCATTCATTCATTTATTTTTCATTTTTAAAGGGCAGGGTCTCTCTGTGTAGCTCTGACTGTTCTGGAACTTGCTATGTAGACCATACTGGCCTTCATCTCACTGAGATCTGCCTGCCTCTGCCTCCTAAGTGCTGGAATTAAAGGTGTGTGCCACCACGCCCTGTCAGCTTTTATATTCACCACTGTATCTAATGCATTAATAGGTATATGGTCTTGTGTAAAGATGAATATTTTTTTGTTTTGTTTTTTTTTTTTGGTTTTTCGAGACAGGGTTTCTCTGTGTAGCTTTGCGCCTTTTCTGGAACTCACTTGGTAGCCCAGGCTGGCCTCGAACTCACAGAGATCCGCCTGGCTCTGCCTCCCAAGTGCTGGGATTAAAGGCGTGCGCCACCACCGCCCGGCTAAAGATGAATATTTAATGAATAAGAATTTGCAACCATTTTACAGATCTCTGAAAAGTATATTAACTCAGTTTATAGGGAACTGGAGCTGGTGAGGAGACAAGGGATAGCAATACTACTACGTATAGCTTCTAAATGGCTGTAGTTTAGAACTGTGATACAAGCCATCCATGGCTCTATCCAAGCCCAAGGCTACTTCATTATCTGTGAGCTGGGAAACTGACAGGTTTAAATTCAGAACTGGATTTGATAAACTGTTACACTGGAGTGTTAGGTTTTAGCTAGAGTATGTGGGATATGCCACATGACCTACCTATACACTATTCTTGTGATCTTAGTATATTATTTCTTAGTATAATTACCTATAAGCAAAAGAAAAAAATATCTGCTTCATACTTCTTCCCACTTGAGGTGTAGTTTAAAATTTTTAGTTTATCTGTGTGTGTGCATGTGTGTGTATGTATGTGTGGGAAGGAGTGGTATGCATTCCAAAATGCTTAAGGACAACTTGAAGGTGTCAGTTCTCTCCTTCCACAGTGTGGGGTCCTGGAGATTCCACTAAGAGTCATCAGGTTTGGCAGCATATGCCTTTACCCACTGAGCCATCTTGCTTAGAAAATAAACTGCACTGGGTAAACTGAAACTCATTTGAAACAACTGAAAATAAGCCTCTAGTCTGAGCACCATAAGTAAAGTAAACTTGGCATTAGAAGAAATGTAGGTTCCTCCTGATTTGCTTTTCTGCCCTGCAAACAAATGCTTTTTCTGAAACAAAAACTATCCCCGGACCTCAAGAGCAGAACTCTCGGCCTGTAGTAGCAAGAGTGCAAGAGCAAGAGGTGCCGGGGAAACAACATCTCTGCAGCCTTCCAGTCTCCCTCTCCTCAGTCTCAGTACGCAGGGTCTGAAAAATATTCCAAAAGTAAAATATCCCCAATTCTAGAACTGAGAAACACAAAACTGCCTATAAAAAGAAGGAAATGAAACCAGTGTAAACCCTACCCATGCATCCAGCACTGAGATTTTTATTAAACAAGTAATAATTATGTATTGTATAAAGCATAGGTCACTGCCGTGTGAAGAGGTATAAGTTGAAGCATTTAAAGATTTTGAATATTTATTACAAGAGGCAGGTAAACCATAACCACCACCTCATTTTGTTTGGACAGACTATAAAAATAAACTTATTCTGCTTTACCGTATCATTTTTAACAAAGATGATTACTAATCTCAAGAATTAGCGTCAGTTTAGTCATGCAATAAGAAGAAAGTGGTGAGTTAGGATGATGTCCCTCATACTTCTATCATCAGATGACATTCCTGGCAACAAATTTGCTCTCATACTTTAATAATATTAAAACTTGGTACCTTCTAAACTGTTTTTCTAAGTTCAATCACCTCTAAATGCATTAGTAACAGCATAGATTCTAAATAATAATAGTGTTCCCCCAGGGTAATTGTTCCCCAAGATAAGAACCAGGAATTCCTGATGAGTCAATCATGCACCCCAAATGTTGCAAGGTATTCAAGTGCAGATAAGGCTAACCAACAGAATTTCTAAGTAACAACATACCTTTTCACAGACATCTATGAAATACATTCTGACACAGAGGAAGCCTCAGAAAATTATGAGAATCATGCCTAATTCTAGGCAAAGCCTACAGACACTGGCTGGGCTGTGAAGAAGATTCATTTAAGCTCATAATCATAGCCTGTCTTTTCTAAGTGGCTCTTGGGTCCATTTAGTTGGCTTATTACTAAGCTGCCAATTCTAAAAGCCAATTACTTTTTTCCACCTTAGCAGCTGGGGTTATGACAATAAACAAGTTCTTATATAAGTTTATGTTATTATGTGAAAGTTATCTGGCTTAGACATCTCTCACCCCACTGATCACCAGAGTTGATTTGATTTATCTGGATGCCTAGCCTAATGTCCCTTTCCTCCCACGCTACTCCAGCTCCATGTGTATGCGCACTCAGTTGAAAAGGCTAGATGACCTCAGATAAAGGAAGACCAGTCTTTGATCAAGGGTACAAGTAGCTGTGCTCCCCTGCTAGAAATTCCAAGTAAGCAGTCAAGGAGTTTATGCAACAAGGATAACAGGAGTCTAGATACTTCTGTCTTCCCTTCATTGATTCTTAAATTTCTGTCTTAATGTGAGGACGGACCATCATGAGTCAACTTCCATGGACTCCAAGTTTAAGCTATTTTGAGTATAATTAAAAAGCATGAAGGAGGCAGAGGCAGGTAGATCTCAACCAAATTCTAGACAGTAATAGCTACATAGTAAAAGACACCATATACTACAACCTCACATACCAATATAGTAGTTAAAACTGAGCAAGGTATTATTTATATAGGTAACAATCAGCAAAATAATTGTTTTGCTAAAATCTTACTACAATAGATTACATGGAATTTGACTTGGAGGAAAGTATTACCAATTCCTCTTTGTTCAAATATGGTAAATGGAACATATTAGCTAGTAGTTCCTAATGAAACCCATAATGTTCTTAGGACTGTCTTGCATATGAGAAAATTTTAAGCAGTTTGACATAAATTTCTCAGAAGTATTGCATCTGTATTCTACTTCCTTTTTAAGTTGCCACTTTTCCATTTGCTCTTTTCTATCCAACTGTTGGTATTAATATAACCAGTGTAAATGACAGAGTCTACAAGAATAAAAGCTGATTCAAATTAATTTTTTTTCCAAGTCAAGGCTTTGAGAAGAAAAACCATATCAATTGTTTAGGAACCTATTTACATCAATAAACTAAACATCAAAGTGATATTCCAGTTAAAATTAAGATTGCAATAATCTTGAAACTAGGGTCAAGGAGACAAAGGTTTTAAGTTTCATTTCACATCCTTTGAAAATGACATACTTTACAGGTTTCCCACATTTTACACTCCCATTAACAAAACTTACAGTTTCAGTCACTTCAGGGGCAGTAATTAGGATGAATATATTAAAAAAGATTAGAATTTCACATTAGCTAAAAATAGAACACAAGCAAGCTTAGAAAATGCATGTGTTTTCTACACTGAATTTATAACATGCAAAGGGTATCCAATCCCTAGGATCTAAAACTGGGCATGTTCTAAGTTCTAACACATTTATCAGCATTGAGAGGTGTATACACATATACACACATACCCTTTTTTTGGTGGGGGGGCGCACAGGTTCCTCTATAGCCCTGGCTGTCCTGGACCACACTATGTAAACCAGGCTGGCCTCAAACTCCTTGAGATCCATCTGCCTCTACCTCCCTTAGGATTAAAGGCATGTGCCACCATGCCTGGCTTGACTGGTATTTTAAAAGTAGCAACATAATGACAAAAATTAATCTGAATAAAATTACATGAACATATTATAATCTCCAGTGTCATTTTATTTTTCCCAAAGTCGTTGCTTTACGAGTTTGAGGGAGAGAGACAGGATCTCATGTAAACTCACTATTTAGTAGAGGGTGATCTTGAACTAAGATGTAGCATGAATCTTAACAGTTCTTATTAATAAGATCAAACCCGAGGCCAGTTATTGGGGTGAACACTGGAAGGTCAGAGTACCAGAACAAGCCACAGCTAACCTCACCTGTCCAACTTCTCAGATGGTCTTGTTTCCTCAGACTGGAAGCTTCTGTGTCCTCATCCCAATGGCTCTCGGCTGAACTGCTGCTAGAAGCCTGAAAGCTTAACCAGCCAAATGCTTAACCAGCTAAATGCTTCTAGTTTCTGGTCCTCACGCCTTATATACTTTTCTGCTTTCTACCACAACTCCCTGGGATTAAAGGCTCGCTTTCTGGGATTAAAGGCGTGAGTCACCATGCCTGGCTGTTTCCAATGTGGCCTTGAACTCACAGAGATCCAGAGGGATTTCTGTCTCTGGAATGCTAGGATTAAAGGTGTGAGTGCCACCATTTTCTAGCCTTTGTATTTAGTGGCTGTCTGTTCTCTGACACCAGATAAGTTTATTAGGGTGCACAATATTTTGGGGAACACAATACTACCACATTTCCCTTCTTTTTGTCTAAAATTTAAAAAAAGCTTATAACTAATACAAGAAAAACTATCCAATAAGTATATACAATATATACTGTCAAGAATTACATTAATGATGTCTAGTCCATTAAGATTTGACAGATTCAGATAAAAACTCCATTATATATATTAACGAAGTCTGGTCCAGTAACACCTGATAAACTCAGACCAATGTAAGCATCCATCCACATCCCAAATCCTGAGACTACAGGCATCTACTACTATTCCCAGCTGCCTATTACAGTTCTTAAAGCCAGTTGTAAAAACCCATACTTTACTATAAACTGATCCAAAGCTTCTACAGAAGTAATAATACAAATTCAAAGCTGCACCAATTGGGCAACAGACTGAAAATTAGTAGTAAAGAAAGGGGGCTGGAGAGATGGCTCAGAGGTTAAGAGAACTTGTTGCTCTTCCAGAAGACCTGGGTTCAGTTCCCAGCATCCACATGGTTGACCTTCAAGGGCACCAGGCATGCATGCAGTGCACATACATAGATGCAAGCAACATGAGTGTCGGTGTGTGCACATACACAGGCCATAGAAAATTTGGGTGCAAGTAATTTAAGGAATAACTGAATCTTAAAGAGTTCGATATAATCCCTTTAGATGTAGGAATCAACGTCTTCCAAGCTTTCACCTCTTTAGGCAAGTGGTTCTGCAGTCCTGAAGCTATGAAACACTCTGTATTGCTTTCACAATGCAGGTATTTTAGCAATCAGTTGAGGATGATCCCCACCATGATTTTAAAAAGATTAAGTAGGTCTATAAAGATCCAATATCTTACATCCCCACTCTAGTTATAACACATGAGATCCCATGGAATAAAAAGTATGAAAACCCTAACATAAAAGAATGTGAGAAACCTACACTAAGTCCATCATGGTTTGTAAAGTCACGTGTCAGTTCTTATGCCAGAAAGTGTTTTGAAAGCTAATTGCCACTATTAACTTTTTCTGGGGGGCTAGGGCAGGAGGGCACCAGATCAACCCAGGCCCTTACATGCTGTGCAAGTGCTCTTTTACCAAGCTATACCCCAGCTCTGTAATTGATTTATCTACTCATTTCATGGCAATCCTATTGCTTCATCCCTGCAAATTCTGAGACTGCAGGTGTGAGTCACCATATTCTGCTGCTACAATTAATTACAATTTCTTATTTGTAATATTTATACTGACAAAACATTTGTAGATAAATCATGAGGAAGATAGAGCTTATGATGATAACAGTGTGAGAATACAGACACAATGGCTACTAAACCATGGTGGATCTTGAAGTTTCGCTAACTGACTTAGTAGTAATACAAAGCTTAAGGATCTGTTTCTGTCTTAAGTCATGAAAAGAAACTACATTTAGCTAATGAAAAGACATACTGAACAATAATTGTGGTATTAAATTTATTAAAAATTCTTGGCTTTAAAATGTTCAAAGTTATTTCTTAAAGGTGGTATACATTCTTTTTTTTTTTTTTTTTTTTTTGGTTTTTTGAGACAGGGTTTCTCTGTGTAGTTTTGTGCCTTTCCTGGAACTTGATCTGTAGACCAGGCTGGCCTTGAACTCACAGAGATCCGCCTGCCTCTGCCTCCCAAGTGCTGGGATTAAAGGCGTGCGCCACCACTGCCCAGCCTACATTCTTAAATGCCCAATGAAAAGTCCGAAAAAATACAAAAAAAAAAAAAAAAAAAAAGTGTATTTAAATGGTAATGGCAAAGCCAAATAAAAATGCTCAATGTAATATCATGAGTCCAAAATTTTCTAACTTGAAGTACAGAAACCCACATAAAGGTAGTTGACTTGTAGAAGAGCAGCTGACCCACCCCAAAGGAACACATACAGCCACTAGCTTCCCGACTTACCATCTTCCTTTTTCTTTCTGCAATCTGCTCCTCGGATTCCATTTCTACTTCATTGCTAATAGGAGTTTTTTCTTCCATATCATCAATAAAATCTGGTTCCTGAAAAATGGAAATGACTTATTTATGGAAACTACTAGTCCATCTATAAAATAGGAACTATACACCGTGTCTTTTAACCACAATTCAGTATGTGAAATAAGCCCACCAAAATCTAAATTTCTAAACAAAGTTTTCAAACTCATATAAGCAGGTTTATGAAATCCCTATCAAATATGGTAGTGTGGCTTTATGTTTCTATTTGTTCTAAAACAAATGTTTTGTTTATGTTTCTATTTGTTCCAAAACATTTTCACCGAACCTGCAGATTTGAAATCTCCACTGTTCAATTTAATACTTAAGACAGTTAGACAAGAGACATGGTGGCATACACCTTTAATCCTGTACTCTGGAGACAGAGGTAGAAAAAGAGTTCAAGGCTAGCCTGATCTATGTAGTGAGTTACTAGCCTCAGAGTGAGACACTGTTTCAAAAGAACAACAAAAACCTACGCTATCTGGAATGTCTTTAATTACACAGTCATAGGAAAATGCTCCACTTTATAAGGATCTGTCAACTTGGTTGTTTCTTAATAATTTGGCATCTATTGTAGGAAATCCTATGTGTAAGTAAATAGAACAAGGGCTGGGGACAGGCACAGTGGTAGAGCACTTGCTAAGCTTGTGTTAGAGCCTATGTTCAATCCCCAGATCTGGAAAAAATAAATATTTAAACTATTAAGTGATTTTAAGCTAAAAAAAAAAAAAAGATGTTTAAATACAACATTTTCCTAATTAAAATAATTTCCTTGAGAATCAGGAGAGTCGGTACCTGATTATTTGATACTGACAGTCTCAGTGGAGAAAGCTTTCTCTGTTTTGTTTCTGGACTCTTTATTTTGTTATTTGTTCCTTCACAATCCAAAGTAATATTCTGATTTTGTATATCTTTTTCTTTTGAAATATCTTTCTCTTTTTTTCCTTTTTTCCTTCTGGTCTCATAACCACTATTGATGTTTTCTGTGGATTCCGAGCTCCGTTTTAGAACAGGGCACTCTGGATTTTCCTTGAGACATGCACAGTCCACCTTGTATTTACTGAAATGAGAACCAGGTAAATGTTAATATATAAAACAAGACTGAGAAGTTCATGCTGCAACTCCATAAAATTCATGCTTGTATTAATAATAAGTAAATCTTAACATTTTAGTAATTTGAATTCCTGGTAAATATGTCAAAATAAATGTTTTTTTCATAATAACAGAGTACTAGATACTAATTTTTGTTGTTTTTTGCTACTGGAGATTGAACCCAAAGACGAATACTTCAAATATGCTAGGCAAATGCTATATCACTGAGCTGTAGCCCCAGCTTTTAGATGTTGGTTTTGAACACAGTCTTTTAAAGGAAAAGGATATACTATAGCTTGTGCAAGGTAACATTAAGGAAAAAAAACACCCTTACTTGGTCTGAGGGTGGTATGCTGACTCTTCAGTTAAAAAAAATGCCAGCTATGATAAATACCAGATCTTCCCTAGTTTAATATACTTTAAGGAATGATTTTAATAACCAGTTTTCCTTAAAAGATACCTTGAAGAACACTTAATTCTAAGTCTTCTCTCTTTTAAATGGGGCCTGAAAAATTATACCATCCCTCATCTTCTCAGTAATTATTAATACTCTCAATTTTATAGATGACCTTAATGCTTAGGCTCATGGTACTGTAAAAGCTTCCTTTTAGGATTACACTTAACTGCAAAAGTCTGTCTGATAGCAACAACTTGTGTTTACACAACCATTACTCTGTGCTAGAAACTGCTTTAAATACTTCGTATGTGTTAACTCATCAAAAGTTCAAAATATTCCATTAAGTGAGTAGTATCCTCAGTCTTGAGCTAAGGAATCACAAAGTGATGCTGAAACTGTTGTATGATTACATAATGAGTAACCAAACAAGATATAAAAGCACACAGATCTTTACAGATTTATGCTCAACGCCTATGGGCTAACAATCTCCTAAAGTGCACAAGACGCATGTTACACCCCCCCCCCCCCCGCCCATGGTTAAAAGTTTGTAAAAACATGGAGAAACTATGGGAGCAGGGAAGTCCCTGTCTTTTAAAAAATGGGCACCACATGTTAAACATATATGCTGTTTACTAATAGGCTTTCAAAATAGCCTATTTCCTGGGGCTGGAGAGATAGCTCAACAGTTAAGACCACTTCCTGCAGTTGAGAGAGCCTGACCTTACACCCCTGTACCCATAGAAGAGCCCATCACAACAGAAATACACCTCCAGGAGATGTAAAGTCTTTCTGGTCACTGCAGGAACCAATACACATGTGGCATACATTCACATAAACATACAAATAAAAACAAATTTAAAAAAATGGAAAAGCCTAAATTGTTATGATAAATATGACTCAAAGGTAGAAATACATATTGAAGGTAAAGGGACTGCACACTAAAGGAAACTTGGGGAATATTATTTTAAGGTGTGTTACTTTTGTTTATGTTGCATTTGTTGAACTTTGTGAAGCTGTGTTACTTTGCCTGTTTAAAACACCTGATGGTCTAATAAAGAGCTGAATAGCCAATAGCAAGGTAGGAGAAATGATAGGTGGGGCGGGCAGGCAGAGAGAACTAATAGAAGGAGAAATCTGGGAGGAGAGGAAGGAGCCATAGAGGAGGACGACTTGAGGGGCCAGCCACCCAGCTACACAGCAAGCCACAGAGTAGTAAACAAGAAAGGTATACAGGAATAGAAAAGGAAAAGCAAAGGCAACAGATAGATGGGATAATTTAAGAAACAAGCCAAGCTAAGGCTGGGCATTTAAGTGTAAACCTTCATGTGTGATTCATTTGGGAGCTGGGTGGCGGGCCCCCCAAAAGTGCAAAAACAAACAACAGGAAACCATAATGCACACTTTAAAACTTAATTTTAGAAATGATGTCTGTCATACAATGCTTATAATATGTAGGAGGTTGGGGCAGGATAGATGGCTCAGAGATTAAGGACACTTTCAGAGAACTTTAGTTTGGTTCCCAGCACCCATAGCTGGACGGCTCCCAACCCATATCCTGCTGTAATGCCCTCTTATAGACTCTGGCACCCACACACATGTCATATACACTGACATACACACATAAATAAAAATAAGGAAATAATAAAATACAGGAAGAAATGAATTAAAATGTCTATAACCCAAAATACTACAAAATACATAAAGATTCAAGAAGAGTGAAAGAGTCTGCATGTGGTGCACATCTGTAATTCTATCACTCAGGAAATAGAGGCTGGAAGAGCAAAATTCAAGGACATCACAGGAAGTCTGAGGCTGGCCTAAATCATCCTCTTTACCCTCAAAAAAGAGAGAAAAGCACTCTAACTACAGAGCTATATCTCCTGCTTTATTTCTTGATTTGGAAAATAAGTACATGGATATTTGTGTCATTTGTATTTCATATTATAATTTTAAAAATACAAATAAGTTTTTGTTTTTGTTTTTGTTTTTTTACCCAAAATTAATGTTTTTCCCCCTGACATTTCAAAACAATAGTTCTTAAAGTTTTACTGCAGGATCTCCACAAACCATTTCTATTACAATGCAAGAAAAACTGGTACAGTATCTTTTGTTTTTAAGAAAAAAATTATGTGTTCATAACAAGTGACTAAGTAAGTTGTTTAACAAGTTGAAGTATAAGAAAGTAAGGGAAAAAATTCTCCCATAGTAAAGTCAGTACTGTAACTGAATTAGAGCTAATAATTATAAGGTCTGAACACTCACGTTACAGTGAAGTTTAGGAAATAAGTAATGAAGATGCGATTGCTGATAGCAGCACACTTAATTTCAGGTACTTTTAACCATCTCCTACTAAGTAATAACAATGTCTAAACTATGATGAAGACATTAATCTATCTGAAACATGGCATTTACAGACTTGAACTTACCAATTCCCATAGTCAAAATCAAAGGCAATAGTAATTTCAGTCCCTTTTGGAATACTTTGTATAGAATAAATGTAGAGATGTATGGTTCCATCTTCAATTTCATGCCTCACCTGTTAAGAAGAATAATTTTACACTTCTACACACTATTTAGAGCATCTTTACCTTGCAATTAGGAAAATTATTCATATTATTAGGTTATGTTGTTATTGTTTGTTTTTGAGACAGTGTCTCATTATGCATCCCTGGCTTGCCTGGAACTCACAGAGAACCACCTGCCTCTGCTTTCTGAATGTTAAAGGTGTACAATACCATGACCAGCTGAAAAAAATTCTTAAAAGCATTTTATAAGCATGACATGGAAAGTTGCCATTCATCATAAGACTTACAAATCAATAGCCATCACCTAAAAGGTTTGCAAAGGTGCACTGGCAATACTCACCCCTTTAGCCCACCATCTAACACTCCAAATAGCACAAAAACTGCATTCTCATCATCTGATGAGTATACTCTGTTGTTACCTTTCAGCATGTTTGAAATTGTGGGTTCTTTCAAGTAATATATCATCCTGAGTATGAGTATACACTAATGGTAAACCTAAGAATACTTTTCTTTGACACCGTTTCACTTCCCATGATACTTTTAGTTCAGAACTACCATTTTACACATAAAAGCAAGGTACAAAAGGCTGAACATGTAGTTCAGTGGAAAAACAGTTGCCTAACATGTGAGGTCCTAGAGTTAGTCTCCAACACCATACATATACATACAGAAGAGTGAAAAGGCACTGACAAGGTTATAAAACTAGTAAGCCACAGAAAAGCCATAACTGTCCCAAGTCTATGTCCAAATACTACAAATTTTAGCTGCAAAATTAAATATGTTTGATTTGCGGTATATGAAAAAAACAGTATACTCTAAAATTTTGTTTTAAAAATTTATAGCAAATATAAAATACACTTTTGGGCTGGTGAGATAAACCAGGTAGTAAAGGACCTTGCTGCTAAACCTTTTTAGAGTTCAATCCTTAGAACCCATATGGGAGAAGGAGCAAACTGACTCAAAGTTGTCCTCTGATTTCTATGTATGTGCATGCACGTACAAACACACTATTAATATAACAGCATTAAATCTAGCTTTTAGCTATATGATGCAAGTTCATAAAATAACATCTGACACACAAATAGAGCTCCCAATATAAACAGAAATTTCATATTTTCTCTTACAAGGAACATTACAGTTTTATAGCCATGGAAAGTTTAAAAAAAAAAAAAAAGTGAGACGAGGTCTCACTATGTAGCAGTGGCTGGCCTGGAACTTGATATGAAGAACAGGCCAGCTTTGAACTGTCTCTGCCTCCCAAGAGATTAAAGGAGTAAATGCACAACCATGTACAGCTTACAGATAGTTATTTTAAAAAATGATTAGAGATTATCGCCTAAATATCCACAAAAAAAATTGAACAAAATAAAATAGGTGCAGACTTTTTTAATTTGTGTTCCTATTTCTCCTAAGATTTCAATAAGCTTACCTCTGCATTGGGTGTACAAGAACGCCTGATGAATCGAGCCTCATTCCCAAAAGTCCTCGCATCAACACACATTTCTAGCCCATGAAACTTAGAGTAGAATAAAACAAAAGGGTATGGCCTACAAACAAAGAAGCATTACAAGCTTTTAGTATAACAGGGCTAGAGGACATAGTTTAGTGGTAAAGTGCTTGCCTAGCAGGCAAAAGGTCCTCAATTCAGTACTCAGTGCCACAAAACAAGTAAACAACAAAAACTTTACAATTTCCTGTGATTCATTACATAAACAACAGATCAAGAAATTTCTAAGAGACACAGTTGACAATAAAGCAAGTATTTGAATATCGGCAATTTGATTCCAGAAGCCACTTTTAACTACTTTAATAAGACTTGTGTCTGCCTTAAGTCAAAAGCAATTAAGGTTGAAATTGGTTTTTCAATAAGATTTTTAATCATTATTTTTATTTTATGTGTATGGGTAATTTGTCAATATATGTCTGTGTACCATCTGTGTTCCTAGTGCCCACAAAATTCAGAAGAGGGTATAGATGGTTGTGAGCCACCATGTGAGTGCTGGGAATCCAAATCATGTCCTCTACAAGAGTAGCCAGTGCTCTTAACTGCTGAGCCACCTCTCCTACCTCCTTTAGGTAGAAATTCTTTAGAGATAAAATGAAAATACATTGCCTTTACAGGATAACTCCATGCTTTTAAAGTCCCATTTCCTGGTATGGTTAAAACTGATTTATACTAGATTTCAAATAAAATACGCTACATGTATCTTTCATGGCTTAAGTAAATACGAATGTTTTAACAATGTTAATGTATTAAACAGCACAGCACAGATTTAAAGATAGCAACATATTTCTATACTTCTAACAGCTATCAGAAGAATAAATCAATTTTCCACAAGAATCCCAAACAACAAAAGAAGCTTCCAATGAAGTGGGAGTTAAGGTGGTGGCAGCAGCATAGGAACATTACTAACACTGTCTAATAAGGAAGGGGGAGTTTCACTTTTAATCACCACATTCTTTGCAGGTTCTAGCAAGTATGTTACAACTTAGGTAGTAGGTAGAAAGGCTCTTGACAATCTTAAGTAATGAGAATTCCTGACTGACACCCTAGATAGCAAAGCTATCTTGCTTTTACTTGTTTAAAGTGGCTTACTTTAGAATTCAGCAACACAGAAATGGGCAAGAGGCTGGGAAATAAGTCTTTAAATGTTAGCACACTACAAAAGTTATCACTGGCATGCCAACCACACTATACTTCATTGAAATGATCACATGAAAAAAAATCACATAAAGCATCTAGTTATAGTAGTAAAAAACTAAAGTGATGGATAGGGAGATAGTGCAGCAGGTAGAACACTTGCCATGCAATTGTAAGGATTGAGTTAGAGCCCTCAGAATCTATAAATCCAGGTGTGGCAGTACATGGTATAACCCCAGTGCTTCTCCATCAAGTTGGGAGGTGGAAACAGTCCCTAAAGGTTTGCAGGCCAGCTAGCTTGGAACATAGGTCAGCAAACAAGAGATTCTGTCTCAAACAAGGTAGAAGATGAGGACTGACATCTGAGGTTGTTCTCTGACCTTCATATGGGTACCATGGAATGAACATGCCCACAGATGCCCACGCACACACACAGTCATTTTGTTCGGGGTAGTGGCTTATCTCTGTAAATGCAGCCTTAAAGAGGCCAAAGCAGGAAGAATAAAAACAGTTCCAGGACAACCTGGGTTAAAAAATAAAAACATCTCAAAAAACACAAAACCTGCCAGGCAGTAGTGGTGCACACCTTTAGTCCCAGCACTTGGGAGGCAGAGGCAGGTGGATCTCTCTGAGTTCAAGGCCAGCCTGGTCTACAGACCGAGTTCCAGGACAGCTAGAGCTGTTATGCCTGAGAAACCCTGTCTCGAAAACCAAAACCAAACCAAAGCAAAACAAACAAAAAAACCCCAAAACTTTTAACTATAGAAAACCAACATCGGAAAAAGTAAATATACCTTTTAAAGAAATATCCATTTGCTTCAAACTGTTCTCTCAGCATAAACTTCCCTCTGTATTCAATGATAAGTGCGTCAGGAGGCAAATCTTTGGCAGATTTCAGAATTTTTTTATTCTTCTGTATATGGCTCTAGAATCAGGAAATGTAGATATTAAAGATATGCCTAATATACAGGCAGCTCTACAGTTTTTGGCAAGTGCCATATACATACCTCTACAGGAGGTTTGAAGAGTGAGTTGTTGGTGCTCAGTTCTGACTTCTCCGTGTCTCTGTTATCACTCCCGCTGCCTAGTCTCTGGGCTAGTTTTTGTGCCTCCCGCTGAACACCTTCACTGTACTGGTTGTTATTCGCCTCTTCATATCGATCCATCCATGCTTTGATTTTCGTCTCCCATACAAAATTTGAACCATCAGATGAAGGATCAATTTCTGGTGCTGAACCCTAAAATTGTAGCAAAAATAAGGATTATTATTTGAATTTAAGTACGCCCATATGTACATACATACATACCTGTGTATATATGTATATATACACAGGTATGTAAAAACACATATATACATACATATATACATATACATACACACACACACAAATAAGTAACAATTTATATAAAACAGTAGAAACTACAGTGTTTAGATATCTAAGTTAATTCAAATTAAAAGTTCATAAATTAGCCCATTAAATTTTTATGCTACATGCCAGGAAATAAGTTGGGAAACTCATGAAGGGTGAGTTACATTGAAATAGCAAAAATTCAAGAGTTGATGTTGCTATGGTAGACAATGTAAAGATATCAATAAAATCAAATACTTAAAATTTGAATCAATCTCAGCTAATGACCAGAAAAAGAAAAAAGAGAAATTTCTGATTCTACCTACTGCCAATAATCTACTTCATAGCAGCAACCTTGGACATTTTAACTTGAATAAATCTCTATGTACACTTAAACACCAAGTCCTTTCTCTATTTGTAAGCCAAGCCCACCAGGCAACATTTGTTTCACAAGCCTGCACCCCCAGCTATTAATGATGCTGAGATAAGAGGACTATTCAACACAGTGATGTCAAGTCCAGCTCGGGGCAACAAAGTGAGACCCTCCCCCCCCCAAAAAAAAAAGTAAAAAAGGGATGAAACTATAGCTCAGTGATAGAATATTTTACTAGAGGTTCAATTCCCAGTACTAGAGGAGGTGGAGTAGTGAGGGACAGTAACACATTACTGAAATGTACCATCAGCTCATCTTCTATAGAAACAATGTTTATTACAGTCCTTTTCTGTAATGAACAATAAACTTAATAAGCTGATCAACTCTTTGATGGGAATAGGCTTATTACATCAATTGTTATTTATGTAGATCAGCAGTAGAATGCTTGCTTAGCATGTATAAGGCCCTAAGTCAAATGACCAGCATCCCCCCAAAAAAGAATATTATTAATAATAGAATGAATATCTTATGTATATACATATAACATTATTGATAAATTATTTGAAAAAGATTTATGAGCCACAATTTTATACTAAAGAAATTCAGTTTTAAATTATTTTTTAATTACCTGCAACAAACTACTAATAACTTGACATATATCTTTAATACAGCTCTTCTACAGCTCTTATTTAACTCAAGAATTACTGGAGTTGTAACACTTTCAAGCTAAATGGGTTTTTATTTAAGATTAATAAAGAAAATTTCCATTTTCCTAGTCACTTCTTTATGTAATAAAAGGAATTGTTTCAGTTAAGTAAAAGATATCACTTTACTTTTAAGCCTATTATTCAATTCGATGAAATAGGAAAAAGAATGGTACAGTACTAGTAATTCAAATCAATTCTTAAAAGATTTTTTTTTTATTTAATATGTACGAGTGTTTTGCCTGTATATATGTAAATGAACCATGTGCATGCACTACCCATAGAGGGCAGAAAAGGGGAGTCAGATGCCCTAGAACTGGAACTAAAACAGTTGTGAGCCATGTGTGTGCTTAGACCTAAACCCAGGTCCTCTCCAAGAGCAGATAGTGCTCTTAACTTCCGAGCCTTTAGTCCCTCATAAAACTTTTTTTTAAAAGTTCAGACTTCTTTACTCTGTCAGAACAAATTCCACAAATTCAAGAAACATAAAAAGTAGGTAACTCTCTAATATTCAAAGAACAGTTGAATGTGAAATAAACAATATCACATACAATGTTCACGAGAAAGAATTACAAAATTATTTAAGAGTAATATCTAGAGAGAACATTTCAGAAATGTAGTATAATAATTACTATGTTTCATATTATAGGAACAAAAATATGTAATATATTCATTGCATCATTTTTAATACAAAGCTGGAAATTTAAGGAATTAGTGTGGTGGGGTGGTGCCTGTGCCTTATGATTCCAGCAATTAGGAGACAGAGGAAAGATGATCACTGAAAGTTTAAGGCCCACTTGGTCTACAAAGCAAGTTCCAGGCCAGTCAAGGCTACAGAGCAAGACCCTGTCTCAAAAGAAAAGCAAAAAATTTGTTTTCCTTTATTACCTAGCCAGAAAGCTATACATCATAAAGATACTTCTATAATAGCATAAACCTGTTTTTTATGGAGAAAGCAGATGTGGAGAGCTTTGCTTCTGCTGGGAATCTGAGCATTCAAGAACTCGAGAATATATGCTAATAATTCAAAGTCTATATGATTAGTTTGTATTGCCAACAAGAGACTATGATGATTTTATAGTACAGTGTTTTGCTTGATTACCTCAGAATTACAACTGCAATTTTCAATGTCACTCTGGGTTAATGTGTAGAGTATACTAATAAACTTTAGTAGTATCAGAGATATGGAATACAATGACAAATGGAATCTAATTATAACTTTTTAAAAAATTGTATTATATTTATTCTATTTTTGATTGCATTGGTGTTTTGACCTGTATGTGTGTTTGCATGAAGGTGGTGGACCTCCTAGAGTTGCAATTACAGACAGCAGTGAGCTGCCATGTCTCAAATGAACCCAGGTCCTCTAGAAGAGCAGCAAGTGCTCTTAACTGCTGATCCATCTTTCCAATCCCTAACTATTCCAATTTTAATATTATATGCCTCTCTCTTCTTCTTAATGTTGTAACAATGTCAATAAACTGTAAGAAGGATTTATCAATCAAATTAGAAGTTTAAGGCCCTGCTTCTTAAAAAGTACTAAGCAATGAAATAGCAAATACCATAGCCCGTAAAGTACCAACATATACAAGCAAGCTACTCAGCAAGCTCTTGATTTAGCACTAGTTAACAATTTAATATAATTACCTTAACTCTTGATGATTTCCTAGATCCTTCACGAAAGGCCTAAAATGAGCATGGAATTCTGAGTTAGTTTTTTGTTTTTGTTTTTTTAACTGGGATATAACTAAGAATCAACTGGTTCATTGAAGCATTTTGCTGAAGTGAAATAATTTGGTAATAAGAATAAAGCTAGAACAAGGGGAATTAAGAAGTATATAAAGGTATACCAGAATACTATTCTCCTTCATATGTAATGCAAACTATTTAGAATAATAAATTGTGTTAACAATGATGCTAAGATTAAAAACTTCAAAATATTCTTTGTGCTACATATTATAAGCATCAAATTATATAGGTGAAATGAACTGCAGTACAAGACAGTGGGGACTTGGATTAAATTTGTAATAGCACAAAGATTAAAAATATACTAAGACATTTCAACAGAAAACTCAATAGAGCTTTTAAGAATAAATTTGTTATCAAAGACTAAATATGACTTAACAGATTTTAGAGCCTGAGTATTGGCTATGCTGCTGAGACAAACAAATATACACAACACATACACACACACACACACACACACACACACACACAGTCAAGGAAGACACAAGTTTGGTGTAGAAGGAAACACAAAGGAAAATGGTATTTGATGCACATGATGGGGCAAGTCTTTAATCTCAGAACTAAGGCAGGTGGATCTCTGAACTCCAGGCCAGCCAGGATTACAGTGAGACCCTGTCTCAACAAATGTAACAACAACAACAACAACAACAAAAGAATGAGGATTTGAAATTAGGTAGGATGTTCACTAGGTTTAAATTCCAAGACAACATGGTTTGTTGGAGGAAACAGTTACTTCTTTAACTCTTCAGAAAAGAAGAATGACACATGTTAAGTGTCCCTTTTATCCAAAATGTGTAATAAGCTCAGATGTTTTTCAACTCACAGGTTTTGGTTTAAACTATAATTTGAAATTCGTAATTCAAAATCCAGAATGCTGTAATTTCTAAATCTTTCTGAGAACCACTTCAGATGTTCAGATTTAGGGACATTCAAGCTGTACTAGGGCACTCATACCTAATATTTGCTGTCAATAAACTCTTTTTTATAGGCCATCAAACTTTAAATGTATTTTATTTAATGTTCATGCTTCATATCAATTTTGAATTACTAAAACACTAAGAATACCTTAATAGGA